>NW_028083884.1:4078375-4287674 GCF_014824575.4 Sturnira hondurensis
GGTGGAGTTACAGAAATCAAAGTAATACTGATCAGGGTCAGTTTCTCAGAAAAATAAATAATGTTTCCACTAGTACTTGAAAGAGGGACTTAGTAAGGAGGAAAGACTAGAATGTTATTTCTACAATGGACCTCATTTTAATAGTTTACTAAAGATGCCTGTCTTTGGCTTGGGCACTGAGCAGCAAACTGTGTTTTCAGTGTTGTGGTCTGGCGACAGGAAGGAAAAGGAGGGTGTAGGGGACTCTGACACAGTCGCACTCAGACAGACGTGGTGATCGTTCAGGGGTGGGCAAAACGTAGGTTTATCGTTGTGAGTACGCGAAAGAGTGTTCTCGTATTATTCTTTATTAATTATATTTTTCCATACGAACAGCTGTAAACCTACTTTCCCCACCCCTTCATGTGAGGGTGATTTTGTGCGACGGCACTGCCTTCCCTCGAAGTGAATCATTGAAGCAAAAGTGCAGTTTGCAGTGGAAGTGCCTGGGTGCTTGCCATGATCTCCGTTTCTTTTTGTGTGCGTGGAGACAGGGCCCACCCCGGCCACCGCGATGTCGGAACACGCACAACTCCTCCCCTCAGGCGCTCCTCTCGTGCCACAGCTGCCGTTAGGCTGTCGTAGAGGTTTGAATCCACTTTTGAACAACTGAGCGATTTCGAAATATCCCGGAGCCATTGTAGGTTCTCTTTCCCAAAGTTCATGGCCAAATATTTGCACTCATAGCCTTACCATCTTTATGAAAAGATGTGTTTTGAAAACACAGAAGATTGTGAACCAAACTCACAGGCAGGGTGTTTTGTAGAGAAAAGATGTCTCAGTTAACCTTCCATACCCGAACTTTCTGAAGAATTGTTCTGCCTCTAAAATTTTAAATGAAGACTTCCTGTTTGAGAGACCTGGTACCACATTTCCTTTCGATGTAAAATCATTCCATGCTAACACTTGCTGGGATTTTTAGTAACGCGTAGCCCTGACCTGGACTTCGGTCCCTAGTCATGGAGGCCGTCTTTTCTTCGTAGCCAGGCTGACCGAACACACGGGAACAATAAACTTCCTGTGCTGATATTAAGAGTACAAAATCCAAGACTGTCTTTTGTGGGGTAAGGATCAAAGACTGTTCTTTGTGTAGTGAGAACAAAAATGTAACTTTTATTAATATATGGCATTTGAAAGAAAAAATGTATGTTTACCCATTTGTAAGCTTTAGAATGAATAGTGTCTTATATATCATTTATTGCTTTTCTGAAAATATGGCCATTTTGAATTTTAACTAAGACCATTGCAAGAAAAGTATTGTCTGTTTAATTGAGAATGTTTTCTGTATATTTATTCTAAGCCTATTATTGGAAAATTAGTTGACTTTTTTTAGGCAATTATAAATCCGCAAAAGCAGGAAATGCAAGCAAAAATAATTCAAAATTATAAGATCTCTTTGAATTTATATTTGCAACAGACTATCTCCAAGCATTGTTTGTTATGTGAGAACAAAAGGAATCACCATGAGTGTTCTTTTTTTTTTTAAACTAAGAAGAGCCATTTTTACCTTCCCCTGTGTATGTTGTCTGGGTTTGACTCTTAACTCACTAGGGGCATGCCTTGAACTTTTCACACTTTCTTTTCAAGCTTTAATGCTAAGAGAAAAGTACTATGCTACTTGGCACAAGACGAGACCCTGGCTAGTGGCTCAGAGAGCGTCACTCACGCTTCTGTGCCCTCTGGGGTTTAGGGTCCAGTGTCACCTCAGCATCAGGCAGACGATTACTGTGTTTACGACTCGCCTCATTCTCTAAATTTAGGCTCTAGGACTATACACCTCATGTCATCCTTTCTCATCTATTTTTGACAAAATGTAGGTAAATTTTCAGGGTTTTTTTTAATGGTAGGATCAGTCATACATGCACTGGTTACTAAAGGGCATCTCTCTCAGCCAGATATTTTAAATAAGGGGTTGTGATCCTGTATCAAACAAACGAGAAGAACAGCCTGGGGAAACTCCATCAGCTCTTGAGTGCTTTCTGACTTTAGAAAGAACAGAAACTTCGCAGCACGTGACTCCAGGGAGATTGCAAGAGACAAAAAAGTAGAACCAGGCTCTTCCCGGGGCGTGAGGGGCGTGAAGTCTGGGCTTGTATAGCTTCCATCGCGTCTGACTTCGTCCTAGGAGCTGCAGCTGAAGAGGTCTTTCAGCACGGTCCTGGGCATTCCCCAGAGACATAAGACAGAAGATCTGTTTCTTCCCTTAGCTAGTGGTTCTGTATTAAGGAGTGGTAAAGCAAAGTTCAAATTCACACCATTTTCAAGCTGGAAAGTAAGGACTTATATATGGAATACAGACGTTTCGACAGGTATTGTTGTCCATCAGCCTAAAGATAACTTTTTATTTAAGTGTAAACAATCTTAACATTTCTGTGTGTTAACTGAGACACATGCTGGTAACAAGAGTAAACACTTAGTAAATAAAGGGCTCAGACTGAAATATCTGTGCCTCACTGGTCAGGAAATTTACAAATCCGACTGTGAGGCGCCAGTAGTAGCGGGTCTCCTTCGGAAGGATCACATGGTACACAGGTGTACTTCTTCTCACCACTCTGTGCGTGTTTCATCAGTCAGCTGTGCACGGTCATAGGGATGATGCAGCGTTTTAAAATGCACTCTTTTATTTTTAAACAGACACTCAGCATCTTGACAAACCCTATTTAGTATGAAGTTTGAGTTCATGTTAATTCAGGGGGAATTTCCACCGCTTGACCTCAGGTGGTTTAAAATGTGCTACCAAGATCCATGAGGACTAAGACTCTGGTGCTCCAGTTTGTTGCCTCTGAACTTTGGGGTTCTGTTTAGACCTCTTGCACCGGGTGCAAACAAACCAAAGAGGATGCAAACACGGAACCCGTCCCGTGCCTGCTGTCAGACTGACGTCTCTTCCACTGGCAGTGTGCTTGTTTGGCTTGTTTTTCCCTCTTCACATGTTCTCCCCTACCCCTCCAGAAATATGGTGAGTGGTGTTAACACCGTCCACTCACGCTTTCACTGGGGGGGGGGGGGGTTCACGCAGAAGACAAGTGGCCTGGTCACCAGCAGCAGGCCAGGCGACCCTCCCGTGCAAGTGCAGCCCTCCCTGCGCCCTCCTGCTTCTCTACGGGGGTGGGGGGGGGGGCTGGGGATTCCAGCCAAGGTGGGCCACGCTCTCCTCTCCCGGCGGCCGTAGCATAGCTCAGTCCACTGTTACTCTGAATTGACTGCCTAGCTCATAGGCAAAACCGAGGCCATATTCACCGCTCATCCGTTTGCCATGATAGAAATCATTTTCATAGATAAGGAAACCAGTCGTACAGCCAGGCAGAACTTCGGGGGTCATTTAATGCCACACCCTCATTTTATAAACCAAAAAATAAAGATGTCATATGAGCTGTAGAAGCACAGACTTCACCTCTTCCTACTGAGACAAATAAAATAAAATAAAACAAAATCCTCCAATTGTTCGTGAAAGGCTCCAACATAATTCTTCATATTCAGGAATTAATGGGTTTAAATGTAAGGAATTTAAGAAATTCCCTTTATGATGAGGGTAGGTAAAGGAAAAACACCTTTTATTACATACGGCGTATTTTCGTGTAACACATGCAATGTTTTAACTGAGTGTCTATCCATTCTGGCAGTATTACAGGATTTAAAAGTCTAAAATCTAAAACTTCTAAATCCCAAGAAGAAAGCCTCTTCGTCCACTTACAAGTCAGGACAGTTGTACCAGGGCTTCCCACAGTGTTTCGGTGTAAAAAGTTCCACAGCTCGCTTCAGATCTGTCATTTCAAACAGCTTTTTATTCCCGAATGCTCTACATTCGCTCTTGTTTGTCAGCTAAGCAGGCGGATGTTTTTGCCTTTTAAAGCAGCAGGGTGATGAGTGCACGCACTGCCTCCTCCCTCAGCTATGGCAAATACTCAATGCAAATACTCAATACTCGTGGCTCATTCTGTTGGGAGGTGACTCACCTGAAGCTTAGTTCCCAGATTAGTAACCTGGCAGCATCCCACTTAGCAAGTGGTGCTTCCCACCAATTACACGGAAAAAGTCTCTCTCTCCTTCAGACACAGACTTAGGCTTTCACCTGTCAGAGGGAAATGAAACCATCGCTAACAGCTGTTTATTTTGCTGGCAGGTTCATGCCTACGACACAGTGATTTTTTTCCTCCAGCGAATTACACCCTGCCATTGGTGTGGCAGCGACTAATCGAGTATTTATGGAAACTCCTTCAGTGCGCAGTCCCTGTCCCCGCAGTGTGCTGCTGCCGCCACCAAGTGGCAGGTCTGAAGCAGCAGCAGATGTTCCACAACGAGTGTCAGCCCTTCCCTAAACCAAGGCCCCTGCCGCCTCCTGCGTAAAGCTACTGTCTTCTTGTGTGAGGAGAGGGAAGGCACCCCCTAAATCGCCCTCGACCCGCGGGGGCCTCCCTCTGAATCCATGGCTCCCCAGGAAAGAATGGCATGGGCCATTAGGACAAGAATGTCTTTCCCCGCACTCTCTGATTCCGGGGCTGGGGGAGTTTTTAGTGTGGCTGGTTTTCCACATCCTCACACAAAATCACACTGTGCTAGAGGAAGGGAGACTCTTAAAAATGCGTCTGTCACACCCAAAACTTGTGCCTCTGAGCGCACAAGTACTGGGGGACAGGTGCAGGGAGTGTTCCCGTGAGCAGCCTCGTTCTTGAACTGGGCTAAGAGCTTTTCAATTGCTGTGACATTTTCAGCCAGGGAAGTAGTCGTCGTCACAGGGCAGTGTTTTACAGGCAATTACTTCACATGATCAATGGAGCAATTCCCCTCCCAGAAAGGAAGGTTCTCTTGAGCAACCTCATTCTTGAACTGGGCTAAGAGCTTTTCCGTTTGCTGTGACATTTTCAGCCAGGGAAGAAGTCGTCATCACAGGGCAGTGTTTTACAGGCAATTTATATGATCAATGGAGCAATTCCCCTTCCAGAAAGGAACCAAAGCGATCAAGTTAAATCATTAAAGAGAGAAAGAGAGAGTGGGAGAAAGGATTCATCTCATTAGCAGGTGCTGGTGCCGCGGGCTCCACGGCTCCACGGAGGCACACAATGTCACTGGCCCTTTAAGACAATGGCTGCGCTCCCTCCAGCACCACCTCCCCCTCCCCTGAAGCTGTTGACAGGTCTAAACCTCCCTAGCAGCCCATTGTGGCCGCAGTAGGAGGCACCTGCAGAAAATGTGCCAAAACCAGGCAGGGAGCAAGAGCTTTTCAATAAGCTCCGCAGCTGGAGAGGAGAGGCAACACTAAACAAGCAGGCGTGGACCAAGCATGTGATGGGAAAAGGGGTCAAAGCCAGACACCTCCTATCGGCGTTCTGAGCACTGTTCGCTTCAATTTGCTGACATCTTCTAGCTGGCTTTTCTCTATTTGCTTAATATGCTGAGGTATTTAGCTTAAAAGCACTAAATGCTCCATCATGATGAGCTGCCCTCTCTCTCTTCCCCATTTACTGTTATTAAAGACATTTTCCAGTACTTTTCCCCCCCTTGCTTTCTGCCCCAAACTAAGATTGTTGTCTTTTCCTTCTCTCTCACGACTAGTCCCAGGCCCTGTCTACCACATGCCGCCCGCTCGACTTCACTCATTTTTAATGCAGGGACAAGGACACCTGTCCAAATTCAGGATGTGCCTGCCTCCCGAAAGCGCACGTTCTGAGTATTCTCAGCGTGGGTCTGGAAGGCACGTTGCTTTTCAACTCAGTAAACCTCGTGCACCTACTGTGTGCCCACCAGTGTTCTGAGGGCTTCCAGAAATCTGGAGATGGACAAGACATGCTTCCCCTCACGCTGCATAGGATCCAGCAGAGAAGCTCAATAACTCATATGATCGTGGGGTTCAGGAATTTGTTTTGTACCCCCACGCTTTCCTTTGTGGTGTCCACAGTTCTTTTGAGAATGAGCAGGCGTGGAGGGGGCTGCAGGGGGGATCCCCTGGTGGTGCGGTGGCTTTGCCCAGAGGGCACCAGGAAGCAAGAGGACAGAGTCCCAACTTCGGCTCCCCAAGATCAATGATATATTGAGAACTCATCATAGCTTCTCACTTTTGGCATCTCCTATTGGTCTCCTTAGCTTTATATGCTTTCCAGTTAACATGAGACTTGTTTTTTTCTCACGTGCGGTAGTTTAAGGCGTTAATTATCTCAAGAAAACATCTGAGACGCAGGGCAAACCACCCTGCCCAGAGCCAGGAGGCAAGTAGGTAGGTGGTTAAGTACAAAGGCCTATCAGGCCCCAGCCCCTCGGGGCCACCCACCTGAACCTTTCTGCCTTCTACCCCCAGCTGCCTCTTCAGCCATCAACTGCAGGGGCGCACGATTTGAGAGCAGCGCGGAAACAGACAGACCAAGTGACATTTTCACAGTGAAACTCTTTCCCCCTCCTACAGATGGAGAGTGTTGGCGTGTACGGATTCTGTGGGTGCACAGCAAAGAACAAAATGAAGTGTGACTCCAGGGGGGAAATGACTGCTGCAGGTAGGAAATGAACTAACTTGTGTGTCAAACCAGCGTGGGCAATGGTTACCGCTAGAACGTCAGGCCTTTACCGAGGGCCTGGGCGCCTTTGAAACGGGTGCGTGGAGGCTTCAGCACACACAAGACAGCGGCTAAACAGCTGGAGAACATCAGTTTGTTCCCAATGCCGACAAGTGGGTGGAGGCGGGAGTGAAAGGTATTTCAGAGGCACCAGAGTCAGGAAATGAAGTAGTTTCCCCATAGATACCAAGCCCAGGACGTTGCAGTCCCTGGGCCGGGAGGTGACCTGGCATGGGTGTGGCCTGCTGGGCTCGTCCTTCCCCGCTGCTCTGCTCCGTTTGGGCCTTACTGAGGCAGGGAGAGGTGGTCTCTCGCTCCTTTGAGCTTGTCTGTGCTTTAGCCTGTCTGTCCCCTCAGGCGACTGGTCCTCTTCTTCTTCCTCAGCGCCCCCCTCCGTTTCTGGAGACAACAAGCGGACTATTCATGGAAAAAGAGAGTGAGCAGGGAGGCGGGGGAGATACCACCGACAAACTGCATTGAAAGCCCTGGCTGTTCATTTGCATTCACACTTTTAAAAAATGTTAACTAATGATGTTAAATGGTTTGCCAAAGGTCCTGTCAGGTCAGTTGTAGAAGTGTCATTTCTGCCTAATTAGGGCTCTTGTGGCTGCCCGGGGCCTCCCAGTGCGACTGGTGACAAGCCGAGAGCTGACAGCTTCAATTGGTGCCAATAGGAAGGTTGGACCAGTCGTGTTTTCCAACTCAGCCAGGTGTTTGGTGAGTGGGGGAGGGGCGCGGGGAGGTTTGAGCGCCTCTAGGATCCTTGTTCTTGTGCAGCTCCCTCCCAAGTCCTTCCCCTTCGCCTGTCTTGTCTGCTGTCAAGGTCAAGAATGGGCTTTGCTAAATCAGCGATTTCGGTGACCTCTGGGAGGTCATTAGCAGTCCCCAGCCCAGACATTTCAAGTGGTCTCAGCCCCAGAGGCTAGACTTTTTTTCTCCCTAAAAATGAGAGAATAGGGAAAGAAAAGAACATTTTAGGTGGAAAAAAAAAACCAATCGTAGGAAGAAAACAAAACAAAACAAAAAGGCCCAGAAAATTCTGCGGAGCCACCAAAGTGTTAAACTTCTGAAGATACTCATAATAAAATTTTTTAAAAAAACATATTTTATTGATTATACCATTACAGTTCTATTCCCCCCTTCCTTCCCCTCCACCCTGCACACCCCCTCCCCCTTCCCCCCTTTAGTTTATGACCACATGTCTCAAGTTCTTTAGATTCTATATTTCCCCTACTATTCTTGCCCTCCCCCCCTATCTATTTTTTTTTATCTACCGTCTATGCTACTTATTTTCTGTATTTTCTCCCCTCTTCTCCTCCTCCCACTCCCCTGTTGCTAACCCTCCATGTGTTCTTCATTACCATGGTTCCTCTCCTGATCTAGCTGTCCTCTTGGTTTGCTTTTGTTTTAGGTGTGGTTGTTAGTAACTGTGAGTTTGCTGTCCTTTCACTGTTCATATTTTTCATCTTCTTTTTCTTAGATAAGTCCCTTTAACATTTCATATAATAAGGGCTTGGTGATGATGAACTCCTTGAATTTGATCTTATCTGAGAAGCACTTTATCTGCCCTTCCATTCTAAATGAAAGCTTTGCTGCATAAAGCAATCTTGGATGTAGGTCCTAGCCTTTCATGACTTGGAATACTTCTTTCCAGCCCCTTCTTGCCTGTAAGGTCTCTTTTGAGAAATTCGCTGACAATCTGATGGGGAGTCCTTTGTAGGTGACTGTCCCCTTATCTTGCTGCTTCTAGGATTCTCTCCTTCATTTTAATCTTGGCTAGTGTAATTATGATGTGCCTTGGTGTGCTCCTTCTTGGGTTCACCTTCTTTGGGACTCTGAGCTTCCTGGATTTCCTGGAAGTCTGTTTCCTTTGCCAGACTGGGGAAGTTCTCCTTTATTATTTGTTCAAATAAGTTTTCCATTCGTGGGTGTTTCTTTTCCCCTTCTGGTACCCCTATAATTCGGATGTTGGAATGTTTAAAGATGTCCTGGAGGTTCCTAAGCCTCTTCCTCACTTTTTTGAATTCTTGTAACTTCACTTTTTCCTGTTTGGTCATTTCTTCCTTCCTTCTGGTCCACCCCCTTGATTTGAGTCCCAGTTTCCTTTCCATCAGTATTGGTTTCCTGTGCATTTGCCTTCATTTCAATTAGTTTAGGCTTCATATGTTCCTCTAATTTGTGGCTAAAATCAACCAGTTCTGTGAGCATTCTGATCACCAGTGTCTTGAATTGTGCATCTGAGAGGTTCGCTATTTCCTGGTTGCTTAGAGTTATTGGCTCTGGGGCTTTGAGTTCTTCTTGAGCCATATTTTTGACTGTTCATGCCTGTTACGTACGAGGAGCAGAACCCTAGGTGTTCACCAGGGCCAGGCCACTCAGTCACTGGGTTGCGACGCTGTATGTGGGGGCGGGGTCAAAGGAAAGCAATGGCGGGCACCCTTTGCTGCCTCCCGCCGCCACCGAGGGCGCGCGATCCATCCCAATGCGCTTGAATGTGCGACCATGGTCAGCCCGCTGCTGGGTTCTGGGTTCGTTGCTGGGGGCTGCGCAGTCTGTCTCACTGCTCACTTCCCTGCTGGTCTCGCGAATGTGTGACTGCAGCCAGCCCCCAACCTCGAGCCCTCACTGGGTCAGCCCCACTCAGGGCTGCCTGCGCACTGGGTCGGGGGATCTTTCTTGCCTGTTCCCGCTCTGCTGCTGGCTCCGCCCCTCTTACCGGTCCGGTAGAACGGTTCATTGTTGTCGGACTTCCCTATAGTTCAATTTTGTGTTCTTTGGCTGCATCTTTGTTCTTCAAACCTTTGTTGTATTCAAACTTGGTTGTGGGAGAAGGCACAGTGTTTCCACCTATGCCTCCATCTTGGTGGAAGTCCTCATAATAAAACTTCTTGAAGAGAAAACAGCTACAGCATCTTGATGAATGTCTTAAATATTTTAAAGAATAAGCAACAATAATGAAAACAAATCTTATAACATTCGATGGGCGTTAGACTACCTGTTACATAGTAGGTGCTCAATAAGTGATGTATTGTTTGATTTGATTTTTTTTCAAAGAAAAGCTAATTCANTTGTGTTCTTTGGCTGCATCTTTGTTCTTCAAACCTTTGTTGTATTCAAACTTGGTTGTGGGAGAAGGCACAGTGTTTCCACCTATGCCTCCATCTTGGTGGAAGTTCTCATAATAAAACTTCTTGAAGAGAAAACAGCTACAGCATCTCGATGAATGTCTTAAATATTTTAAAGAATAAGCAACAATAATGAAAACAAATCTTATAACATTTGATGGGTGTTAGACTACCTGTTACATAGTAGGTGCTCAATAAGTGATGTATTGTTTGATTTGATTTTTTTTCAAAGAAAAGCTAATTCACTGAGAAACAGAGAGTGGTTGTTAGAAATCCTGCTCATTTTCATGCTTTTGGTGTTCATACAACGTGCTTTGAATCGCTCAGTTGCCCATAAAACACATGCTAAGTTTGAACACCACACGATGGGTTGCTGTGTTAGCTTACTCTTTATTTTTATTTGTTCTACCTTTCTTTGTTTTTGTTTTTTAACAACTTAAGCAGAATGGCACTGGTGGTCAGCAGCCCCAGGCCCCAGCAACTGCCACACAGAGAGGCACCCCCACAGTGGTGACAGGACATCTGTGTCCAGAATTCGGGTTTGACCCACTGGCAGGTCCTGCCTGGGTGATGGCACTGCCTTTGTGCCCGAGCCGAGCACACACACATGTGCACGCACACGCTGAGCGTGTTGCTGGGTCTGTTAGACATGGAATGACGAGGGTTAGTACACGGGCATTTAGGGGCCATGCTGTGTTACAAGGACAAGGTGGTCTGAAGAAAGCAACGTTTGCTTTCCGACAAATCTAAGACCAGACCTAAGGATTACAGTTCTGCAAAGAAGGAGGGAGGTGCAAGCAGTGGACGTCTGAAACTATGTTTTTCCCTTCCTTGTCCTTCCTTACCCAGCAACCCCTTCCCCCCCTGCCGCCTGTGTCTTCTCTCATATGGGACGGTGGAAACTGGGCCAGAGAAATAGACTGCTCGTATCGACAGAAGTGGTTTGACCAAAGGAGTGTTGGGAAGGTTAAATCAGGAGGCAGCATGTAGAAACACACCCTGGGCCATATCCAGCGGGTGGATATCCATATCCAGCGGTGGATCCCCTTGCTGCTGCCCCGAGTCCTTCCTGGGTGGAGGGCACACACTGTTCTGTGGTCATTTTTCACTACCCAGGACATTGATGAACAAGGAGAATGAACAGAATCGGCCAGTAGGCTGACCTCGTGAGTGACTAAGTGAACAGAGATGAACCTACACTTAAGGGAACTCCTTGGTCATTTAATTTCCTCAAAAGATGCACTTTGTGATTTTGCCCCTCCCTTTTGGACCACACCACACGCTCCTTTTCTTCTTCTTCAGGGACCCTTTTTCTTATGCTCATGCTGCTGTTATTCTGAGACACACTTCGCTTCCAGTTTTCCTACCTTGGCTCCGCCTCCCACATCTTGCCTTGTCCCCCCCAGTCCCCATCCACATAGGGTGCTGTGTGTGTACCCAGAGGGTGGGCGATTGCTGGCTGGCTCTTAGGGATGCTAATACGTGGCCCCTGACAACTCTCCCGGTTAGGAAGACGGTGCTGAAAAACCATTCTGGAGAATAGTAATGGTAAATAAAACCTGCAGCAACTGAGCCAGTGTTGACAATGAAGCCAATTAGTTATTAAAACTCAAACGAACAAAAACGTTTGAAGACTCGTAAACAGGCAGGAACTGTGAGTTGCAGTAAGTCTTCTGCTTTGTGGCATTCATCTACTCCAGTGCTGTGCAGTTGGACGTTACCTAAACCTTTCTGAGAGACTAATCTGATCTCGTTTTTTCATTGCTCAGTGGGTCTTCGGTGGGTCTTTCAGCTCTGACTCGGGCATCTCTTTGGCCTTGTACTTCTACTCCCGTCGTGCCGTCTGCTGGCAGCTCTCTGGGCTTGCCAAGATGTTTCATACTTCAGGGCCTTTGAACGAACTCTTTTTTATCCTTGGGATGCTCTTTCTCCCTGTGGTTCTCCTGACAAGCACCTATTCATTAGCCGCCTCCTCTCCCAAGCTCTCCTGACACCACCCAGGTCACATTGATCTTTCTGTCTTTTGTGCCCTCTACAGAACCTCACCTTCTTCCCCATGACAGTAGTAATTGCAATAATAAAAGTCCCTTCCTACTGAGTGCCCTCTGTGTGCCAGGGAGGGTGAGAGTGCTCTCACTTGTTACGTCCTCGAACCCTCGCCACCTTGTGAAGAGGGCACAATTGTAGATACCCCATTACCAATGAGGGTTTGGGGTCTCAACTTGCGTATTTAAGGTCAAACAGTTTGAGAGCAGTGGGGGGTGACCTGCGTGGCTCGAGTGTGCATCTTAACCACCGTCAAGCTCTGCTGCCTTTCAGGCATCCATATAATAAAATAATAAGAATGATACATCTGCCTGGCTGGGTAGTTCAGTTGGTTAGAGCGTCATCCTGATGCTCCAGGGTTGCAGGTTCAATCCCCAGTTAGGGCACATACAAGAATCAACCAATGAATGCATCAACAAGTGGAACAACAAATCAATGTTTTTCTCTCCTTGCCTCTCTCTCTCTGAAATCAATCAATAGAGTTTAAAAAATTAAGCATGATATATCTGAAAACAGGGCTGAAAGGGAAATAGGGCAAAGCCAAGGGCCAGGTGACTTCACAAATGCATACACGTGGTTTTGTGAATATTGGAAGATGAGCCTCGGCTGTGTCTGTCTGCCTCCTCGTAGCAGGAGGAAGACGTGTGGCCCGCTGCCAGCAGGCAGGAGGGGACAGGTGCTGTGGCAAGCAGTCCCAGCTTGGCCTCCACTGCCTCTTGTGGACTTAGGGAGGCCTTGGGCGAGTTGGTTGGGCTTTCCAGGAACCTGCTTGCATGAGGGACTGAGTCTCTTCCCAGGAAATGCTCGGGGAGTCCAGAGCGAAGCTTCATTGGGAGGAGAAGGTAATTTTCAGTACTTCCTGTTGTCCTGTCACTCAGTCTGCCCCTCTGTGGGGGCGTGAGCAAGCAAAGACAAAAGCTCCTAGCTCCCGCACTTGCCTCCCGACTCTGAGAGTGTGGTGGGAGCCAGGCTAGCTTCCCAGGGTGTTGACTTGGGCACTAGGTAGCTCCAGGGATGTGGCAGCAGCAGCAGAAGGGGAGAGCCTGGTGTTGGCGGTGTTGGTGGCACTTGCACCACACTCCCCACCCCCACCCAGCAGTGGATTTGCTCTCCCAGAGCCAGAGACAGAGTGAACAGAGACCAGCCTGTCTCTGAACTTGACAGCATCAGGAGAGGCTCCGCTAAGATTGCTGTAGGTGGCTGTGTTCGGGTTAGTGCTCAGCACCTTCTTTCCTATTGTCTCCGTAACACTATTATTTTGATCAAGCCAGACGACTCTGTAGCCAGGGTTCATTCGCTACAGACAAAGCCCCTGTTAGAAAAACTGAGATCTCAGAAGCTTCTAGAGAGACAGGGAAAATCACACACCACCAGCAATAAATGTTTCCATTCCAGATTCTTAGGCAAAAAAAAAAACACCCCAAAACAATGAAATATGAAATGAACAAATCTGGATGGGGGTTGAGGGAATGGCCTGCTGTAATTACTGGTCCTTGTGACTCTGGAATACAGTAGCGTTATCAGTTCAGATGATTCTGGCAAACTGTGGATTTCATTTTTAACATGCAGTGGTGTAGTTGATGTGTGTAAGGGGGGGAGATACTAAACAGGGGTGTCAGGACTTGAATTGCTGAAACAGTGTTTCAGTTCTGCTTTCATTAGGTGAATGTATCCCCCCCCCCCGACGGGTTTGGGAATTGTTTTAAAACAGTCCAAGGGCTGATTTTCCCATCCAAAAAATAAACTCAGCTGCAATAAAATAGCTGAGCAAATGGGTAGTTGGAAGCAATTTGTAACCTTCGTCATCCAAAAGAGTTTTTTAATCTGTGTACCCCAAACTCGATGATTTGAGGACCTTAGACTTGGCATTTCTTATTGGAAAGACTTGCATCACTCCGAAAAGAAGGAAAACCCCTGCTTACTGTGAGAGGCAGATTTTCCGGGAGCCCAAGGCCATGCAGGTCATTTGAATTCGACTTCAGTGCTGTCTCATGTGAGCAAGATGGCACCTTTTGTGCTGGCTCCTTCAGTGAAGTGATTTGGTCGCTGTGAAGTCGGGGGTTGGTGCGATTGAACACTCTGGGGCCTCTGAGAAAAGGTTGAGAGTGCATGGTTCCAACTATAATTCAGAACATCGTTTGGCCTGGCACATGGCCAACATTTCTGCTCTGTGTGTGGGGCTGCCAGAGACTGGGCCCAGCGCCCCTGCCTCCGGAGATGCCGGCTGAACAGGGAGAACAATGGTTCCGGGGATTTGGACAGTGAGTTGTTCCCCTGTCGGGGCCCAGATGGCACAGCTGTTTCAGGAAAAATAGATGATTGGAGCTGGAGGGGGCTTCAGGGGTCATCCAGGGAGGGGAAAGCAATGGCGTTAGCAGGAGGGCCGTGCAGTTGAGTTCGGACGTGCCACTCCCTGGGTCTGTGCCTGGCACACAGGTCACTCAACCTCCCCAAGCCTCTCTTGCCTCTTTCATGAAATGAAGAACTGATATACACTCAAGAGGATAGTTAAGAGGCTTGACTGGGATGATACTTATAAAGAGCTCAGCACAATGTCTGGCACACAGTAAGTGCTCAGTAAATGTTCGTTGGTATAAATAGTCCAACTGCTCCCTCTTGGGGCACGGAAGTGGACAGTCAGCAGCAACATGAATCCGACAGAGAGAGCGCTTTTGCCTGGCAGGCACTGTGCTTCGGAGGACAGTCCTTCCAACAATAAGCTTCCCCGTTTTTCGAGTTGTCCCATGAGGTGGTGAGCAGTAGGCAGAGCCCACCCACTGCAGAGTTGAAGTTGGTAACTCGCTGCTCCAGGTGGAAGTCTGGGGTGAGCAGCCTGAAGGAAAATGGCTGGCTCCTGACTCTGCTCACGTTACCTGGGCCGATCCACTCAACGTGTGTCAAACGGGGCACTTTATCTCCCAGTTCCTTCCCCGGGTTTTTTTGTTTGTTTGTCTGCTTTTTTTTTTTTTTTTTGCATTTTGGATCCAAAGCAGAAGTCCACCACTCCAGCCAGATTTACAGGTGACCCAGAGTTGGAGAGGATACCTGATGCACAGAAACCTCAAAAGTCTGAAAAGGGGTGAAACTGCTCCTTCAGAAATGGGTTAGGGGTATGTTTAAAGTCCTGCAAAAGTCAACTGCAAAATTGCAAGACAAGGGGACTATGTGAAAAGAATTTAGGGTTTGTTCTGGTTTATTTGAAAAGGTAGGACCATCCCTTCTGACAGGTTTTAGGAAATTAAACCCTAGCTGTGGATGAGGCTGATTTAATCTCCTTTTTCTATGACAGACTGTATTCTCAAGAAGCAATTTTATAACCCAATCACCCTTTCTCAGTAAAGAATAGGAGGATTCTTAGCTTTTAACAGGAAGCCAATGGCGGTAATAGATAGGATACCGATTTAACAGTGTTTTATGGTGCTCCCAAATGTCCCTATCTGGTGGCAGCCCAGCTGGTCCCAGAAGTGTCCTTCTCCTCTTGGCACTAACCAGCCACCCTGACACCCATCTGGCTCTTCCACTGGGACATAGCTAGATAAGGGGTCATCAGGGTGGGGGTGATGTCTCTGCCAGCAGAGAAGCCCCAGTTTTGACAAGTTAGCAACATTTTTAAACCCATTATTGGCTGAGTTCTGTACAAAGCCAAGTGGGGGGGGGCAATTTTATCTTTATTTGCAGGTAGCTATAGAAAGCAAACGTGGCCTTTATCTTGTGGGGAGTGCCACAAGTGACGCAAAGACATGGGCAATACGAGGAGTTAAGGCTCCGTGCCTGGTGTATAAACTCTCACCAGCAGGCAGCCTCCTCCGATTTCGGGATCTCCATTTACTGGTACACATTAGATCTTTTCATGTATGACCATGTGTCTCTGTTTTTACCCCCCAGTATTTTCCCCCTCTGTGCCTCTATCTGAATATTTCTATTGACATGTCTTCAAACTCACCGATCCTCTCTTCTGCTGGGTCCAATCTGCCATTAAAACCATCTACTGACATCTTAGTTTGGGTTACTATATATTTCATTTCTACAATTTCCATTTAATTTTTTAAAAATGGGTTTCAATCCTTTGGTTAAATTCTCCATCTTTTCCTCTGTGTTCTTGAACATACCTATCATCGTTATTTTAAAGTCCTTGTCTTCTAATCCCAGTGTCTGGATTACCCAAGGGTTTGCTTCTGTTGTCTTTTCTTTCGATCACTTATTCTAATCATAGAACTGGTGTCTAGTAATTTTTAATCGAATGTCAGACATTGTGTATCAAAGAGTGAAGGAGCTCATGATTTGCTTTGTGGCAGATAAAGTGGGAACTGGTCATCGTAGTCCTGTCAGGGCCTTGGCTCTGTTCGCCTGTTGGAAGATGAGCCTACCAGGTGCTCCCGACGAACCCAGGGTGTTCTCCAGGACCCATTTCTCTGGCGTGGCCTTGACTTCAGTCGTGATTTTCTTAGTATTGCAAGACTGTTGGAAACACCACAGTGCTTTTCAAAAGCTTCCTGCTGTCCCGCATAGTTTCAGAACCTGGCAAATATCTCAAGGGGGAAAATGGGAAGTGCATTGGGCTAACTTCTCAGTGTTCCCTTATCAGAGGAACCCCAGCCCCCACAACCCCTTAATTAATGGTCTCTCCCATGAGACTGCCTGAAGCTCTGCTTGTTTCCTTGCCTCTTTGTGTCAGTTCACTGTCTAGGTCCTTTACCAGACCCTCAGTCACTTGCTTCATGCCCAGAATTAGCAAATTCCCTGCAGTAAAAAGTTACAGCAAAGTGTCAGCCCACCTCACCATCCAATTCCCTCTTCTCTGAGATTTCCCCCCACCCGGCCCTGGTCCGTCTCTGCAGCTGTCCACTGATGTCATAGAGAGGGCTTTTGTATTTCATCTCAGCCATCCTTTCAAGTCCTAGTGGGAGAGGTGGTCTGCCACAGCCACACCCTCATCCGTAGAAGCAGAAACTACTCCCCTGTTCCTGGTACTGGGGGACACAGTCAGGTTTCCTGATGGTCACGTGGGTTCTCTTCTTTACTAAGACTATGGGCCAATATACAGAAAGCGCGCTTACATCACAGGTGTAGGGCCTAAGGACAAAGACGCACTTTCCCCCTGAATGCAGCGACAAACCTTCTCTGTCTCCCACTGAGACTCTGGTTTTGCACCAGAAGGCAAATGGCCAGATTGGGAGGGCATAGCCCCACTGCATTCTGGCCTGGCCATGTAGGGGTGACTGCGGACCACTGGCACCATCCAGCAAGGGACAGCAGAGTGGCGCAGTGAGTGGAAGGCAGGCCTCACGAAGAGCTACAGGAGCAGCTGCCCCTCACTGCGTTCATACTGAACCCTGTGCGTGCTTTATGTCCTGTAGCATCACAACACACCTACCCGGTATTGTGCTCATTCTACATACGGGGAAACTGAGGCACAGAGGTCATTTGAATGCAAGCACATTCATCCGGGAGCTGCCGCCCTGCACCATAACAGATGCTTATTCTGGACAAAGAGGAGAATGAGGGGCAGGGAGAGTGAGGCTGACCACTTCTTTAAACGCCCAGAGGAAAAAGGAATCAGAGTTGGACTCTATATAAAGAAAGAGCAGTGAGAACTTCCCAGAGCTGGACAAGCTGCCTTGCTTCAGGTGTGAGGGAGGGCATGGGCTCCTCGGTCCTGGAGGACCCAAGCTGTGGCTGGACTAGGTGACTCAGGTCTGAGACCTCTTCCAGCAGGTGGAGGAGGAATGCAGATAGCAGGGGAAGGAAGCCCGTGGTGGTGGCCCGAGGGTCAGGAGCGCTAGTGTGACTTGTGGGACCTGGGCGTGAGGCCCCTGAGTAGCCTCACCCTCTTCTCTTCTCTCTTGTCTTGCCTTAGCCACTATGTTCGGGTTCTAGCCATGCCAGCCTTTCTGTTTCTGGACGAGGCCACGGGCTTTCTTACTCCAAGGTCTTTTTGGCATGAGGTGTGGCCTCCACCCTCTGTTGATCACACAGCCAGCTCCTGTGTGTCCTTTAGATCCAGCTCAAATGTCACCCCCTTCGGGAAACCTCCCCCGGCCATCTCATCCCAGGTGGCTCCTCCCTAATTCATCTCAGTCTTATACTCATGTTGGTTTAGCTCGTGGCACTAACCACAGTCTGGGGTTATCTCCCTTGTTTTTTCTTTGCAGAAAGTAAATTCTGTGGAGGCAGGGCCACGTCTGTCTTTTTCATATGTATCCCAAATCCCTAGCACAGAGTGGAATACTTGTTGAACGAGTAAGTGAATGGCCTCGACCAAATTACCATGGGCCTCAGTTTTCTAATCTGTTAAATGGGGAGCAGCTATCGAGGGAATTTCATTAGTGCGGTGGCTCTCAACCTTGAGCACGCATCAGAATTGTCTGGAAGACTTATAAAGACAGATTGCTGGCCTCACCCCCAGCGTGTCAGTGGGTCTGGGATGCATTTGTAATGCTGCTTCTGCTGCTGGTGGGAAGGGGCCACACTTTGAGAACCGGAGGATTTGTCCATCTGCAGGTGCCCTGGGGCACGCGTCTTTAATTTCTCCAAACGGAGTGACTGTGAAATGCTGTGCTTACAAGAGCAGTGTCTATAAATGCAGGAGATGTCTGGAAACATAACTTTACCTTCCAAAGCGACAGGGGAGTGGGGGTGGTGGAAGGAAAGGAAAGGAAAAAATGTCTTTCTAAACCCGGAGGGATGAGCGCCTACCAGTGGGGTTTGTAATGTTTCTCATGACAAAAGGTCAGTTAAAGGGAAGGGCTGTGGACCAGGGAGAAGGGCTGAGCGGGTTCCTGGGAAGACGCTTGAACGTGCGGTGGTGGCTCTTGCCTCGCGGTTACAAGGGTGGGTCCCGCCAGCTCAGCATTTCATCTCCACCTCAGAGGGTAAAACTGGAGAATCACAATTAAGGAGGGAAGCGAGAGTCCAAATCAGGGGGGGGAGAAGAAACTCCTTGTTTCTGACACCAAAACACCTCACGGCTGGAGATTGGCCTTCGTGCACCTGATGGTTGTGTTTGCTAAGTCCTCGCTGCTCAGAGAGCACATTTTTCCTCCCCTGGTGGTATTCAGGTGCTTCCACCTCTCTCATGCACTCCAGCCTACCTGTGTCCCTGCCCAGGAGTCCTCCGCAGTTAGACTCGAAGGTTCCTGCCATGGAGGCTTTCAGGTGGCTGCGCGTTGTCTCTCTGGAGGTCGCCCTTCTCCAGTTCTTCTCCCAGTTCTGTTTATGCCCAAGGTGGGGCAGCAGGCAGGGCCTGTGCCTCCACCCCATTCCTTCCCAATCCCCTTCCCGCAGGAGAGAGGACCTCCAGAGCAGAGGCAGTGGCTGAGCCAGGCCTGGAGGGGCGCTAGAGAGCTCCCGCCTTTTAGACTGCAGCACGGGGAATCTGTGAACAAGACCCCTCCGGCATCCCAGCACGGGCAGTGCCCTGTACTGCTGAAATGGGTGCTGTGACCATGACCAAAATTGTCGTGGTCATGGCTATCATCATCACGAACGTCAGCCCAGCACTTAGCACGTGCCAGGCAATGGGCTATGCCTGCTGCTGGGCTTGTCCATTTAATTTTCATCTTACCCCAAGAGCACAGATGCCATTGTCATCCCAATTTTTATAATACAGGAACTGAGGTTTAGAAAGTTGACCGAACTCATACTAGAACAAGGTAGATCTGGCCTTGAATCCAGGCATGCCTGACCTCGGAGCTTTTATCTTAGTGAGGATGCAGGGTAGGTCCCTCAGCGTAAGGAGGGGTCATGGAACCCCATGCACAGGGAGCTGCAATTATGAGTAGGCCCAGTGGTGGTTTGTGCCGGTGTCTGCTCCCCTGAAACTAACTAACCACCCCTCCTGACCCGCCTCCCCCTTTGCACCAGCTGCTGGGTGGCCACCACTCAACCGGTGGGTGGCACCACTGTGCCCTTACCCTGTGCCACTGCAGGGAAGTTTGAACGTGACACACGAGGGACGGTGGAGGCGACCCAGAAATACTTCACGGGAGAGTGAGCTGCTGGCTCTCAAGTGTGCCTGGGCTTGAAAGGCCATCTGTCCTCCACAGGAGGGACTCTTAAGCCAATGGTTAGAATAAGGAAAGATGGGTGGCAGAATAATCATCGTCTCGTCAAAACGGCACATGAAACTGTTCTATGGAACAGGATGTCCGTGGACATCACATTTGAACCGTGGAAACAGGTTCTGGAAATAGACAGGTTTAGGGGAGTGCCATCGGTCTCCTGGAGGCCACCCGACCTGCCAGTGCCTCTCATGTGTTTGCCGGGGTCACTGGACTGTCCAGCGTGGAAGTCAGCCTCATGCCATGTTACGTCCCAAAGCACACACATCAGACCTCCAAAGAATTGCAGTTACGTGGTTTGTACTGAAGCTTTCTGGGGGTGACCAACAGCGGAGGGAGTTACATTGCCTTGTTTCCATCTGAATGTCCTGAAAACCCACTGCGGTTTCCCAGCTGCTCCACTTTCCCAGCCCCACCCCCACCTCCCCCAGTAGCAGTGGACACAGCTCTGCCCTCCCCTAGACAGGCTGACCCTCCCCAGCCTCTGCCCTCACCAGCAAGACTGGAGGCTCCTTGACCCAACTCTAAAAAACCTGTTGCTCCTTGTAGGCTGGGAGGACCTCAAATAGTTCGCAAACTTGCCCTCTCTTCCCACAGAAAAAGATACTGTCTCATGGCTTTGGAACCCACTTTAGGAAGTTGGGAGCCTGCTTTAGGAAATTCTGTCTTCCCAGCAGCCATGGGGATTGCAGCCCGGGGTATAGGAGAACCTATAGACCAGCAGGAAGAGCACACGGGCTCGCCCACAATGGCAGGTTCTGTGGCGTTGTGGCAAGATCTCGGGACAAAGCCTAGACTCCGTGTGAAGGAGTGTCACGCCTGGCTAGTGAGGTCTGCATGGCAGTGACTGAGGGGACACTGGCCGCCCAAGGACATGGTCCTGCCACCCTGGCCTTACAGCTGAGGAAAGAGCTGGAAATGGGGCACGAGAGGTGCACTGGGACCCTCGCTCTGTTCCAGACGTGCAGCATACCAAGCCGAGATTCAGTTCACCACCCNCGTGGTTTTTACTGAAGCTTTCTGGGGGTGACCAACAGCGGAGGGAGTTACATTGCCTTGTTTCCATCTGAATGTCCTGAAAACCCACTGCGGTTTCCCAGCTGCTCCACTTTCCCAGCCCCACCCCCATCTCCCCCAGTAGCAGTGGACACAGCTCTGCCCTCCCCTAGACAGGCTGACCCTCCCCAGCCTCTGCCCTCACCAGCAAGACTGGAGGCTCCTTGACCCAACTCTAAAAAACCTGTTGCTCCTTGTAGGCTGGGAGGACCTCAAATAGTTCGCAAACTTGCTCTCTCTTCCCACAGAAAAAGATACTGTCTCATGGCTTTGGAACCCACTTTAGGAAGTTGGGAGCCTGCTTTAGGAAATTCTGTCTTCCCAGCAGCCATGGGGATTGCAGCCCGGGGTATAGGAGAACCTATAGACCAGCAGGAAGAGCACACGGGCTCGCCCACAATGGCAGGTTCTGTGGCGTTGTGGCAAGATCTCGGGACAAAGCCTAGACTCCGTGTGAAGGAGTGTCACGCCTGGCTAGTGAGGTCTGCATGGCAGTGACTGAGGGGACACTGGCCGCCCGAGGACATGGTCCTGCCACCCTGGCCTTACAGCTGAGGAAAGAGCTGGAAATGGGGCACGAGAGGTGCACTGGGACCCTCGCTCTGTTCCAGACATGCAGCATACCAGGCCGAGATTCAGTTCACCACCCTGAGCTTCCTTCCCTTCCCTCGAGGGCGAAGTGGCAAAGTCACACCCACCACCCCTAAGTCGCAGAGAAATAGCGAGGACCCCCTGACCTGCTGGGAATAGAGGAGGCTGTCGAAGAATCACTGCTTCAGTGAACCAGACACATCTGGGTTTGGGCAGCATGCACAGGGCATGCACAACTTAATCAACTCGAGGGTGATTTGGTAAACAGGGAGGTGTGGGCAGGGTTTTAGGTAGGACCAAGGCTAGGTCGGAACAGCAGGGCTGATACAGCCCTGTGCCTGGCCCAGGTGAGAAGAAAGAGCCGGCACTGAGACCCAGAAGCAGAGAGTCCCCTGGGGAGGGCTGCCCCGAGAGGAGCTGTGACCATAAGGTTGAGGGTCGCAGCCAGAAATTTCTTATCTCACCTCTGTGTCCATCCTCTCCCCGTTCCTCCACTTCCTGCACTGAGTCCAGCCGGAAGCCAGAGTTGCCCACTGATGTGGTGTGTCCGGCTAGCCTCTGTCTTAGCTGGGTCTGCTATATCCAAGTACAAGAGAACTGAGTGGCTTACCAGCAGCAGAAACCTATTTCTCGGCCTTCTGGTGGCTGGAAAGCACAGGTCATCTTGGCTGAGCTCTGGTGAGCATCCTTCTCTGGGTTGGAAACTGCCTGCTCCTCACTGTGTCCTCACAGGGCAGAAAGAGAGAGCTCTGGTCTCATCTCCTTACGGTGCCCCCAAACCCATCACGGATGCTCCACTCTCATGACTCCTCCCACTGCCCGCCTTCAAGTACCATCACACTGGGGGGCTGGGGATTCAGTGTGGGGGCTTCTGGACACAAGCTTTCGGTCTGTAACAGCCGCCCCGAGCAGGGAGCGCAGCAGGCAGTTGGCCCCTGCATTTTGCCAGTTGGGTTGGTTTTCAGTGGCTGCTGTAACGAATACCCATGCACTGGGTGGCTTAGTGCAACAGAAACTTACTCTCTCTCAGTTCTGGTGGCCAGAAGTTCACAATCAAGGTGTGGGCAGGGCCACAGTTCCCTCGGGGCTCCAGGAGAAATTCTTCCTTGCCTCTCCCGGCTTCCTGTGGCTCCTGGGATGCCTTAGCTTCTGTCTACCTCCCTCCAGGCTCTGCCTGTCTCTTCCCATCATCTTTTCTGTGTGTGTGTGTGTGTGTGTGTGTGTGTGTCTCTGTGTCTCTGTCTCCTGAAGTGTGTCTCCATAAATACACTTGTCAGTGGATTTAGGATCCACCTGGGTAACTCAGGATGACCTCCTCGTCATCCTTAAGGATCCTTAACTTCATTACATCGGCAAAGACCCTTCTTCCAGATGTGCTCACGCTCCTAGGTTCCAGGGATTTGATGTGAATGGATCTTTTGGGGGGAGGGGTTTCCACAGCTGACCTTTGTTACTGGGGTGTTCCGATGGATCAGAGCCATCCTTCCTGAAGGCCACCCTTAGCCTGTGAGCTCACATGCCTTTGCGTATCTGCTCGAACTAGATAACCATCCTCAAGTTGGGGGCAGTGGGTGTGCACATTTTGCCTTGTCTGAGAAAACGACTAACATTATGGCCTTTGGCAAATCATGTATGTTCCGCAAGCCCCCGATTTACATCTCTAAAATGACGCAGAGAGATAGTCCATGCTACCTCTGGAATTGCCTGATCCCACTGCGGCCCTTCACACTGTAACTAATACCAGGACAAGGTAGGTGCCTCTCTAGCACTCATGTGCCCACCACTTCTGGCCCATTGCACGCTCGCTGGCAAAGTGGGGGTCAAGGTCAGAGCCACAGACATCTCCAAGCTCCCTAGGCTGCCCTGGGTTTTCCTCTGCTGCCTTCAGTAGGCCACCAAGTGCCCCCAGACCAGGATAATGGTCTGTGCGTGTCACGCAGGGCCCACCTGGGTTCCCTCCCTGGTGGTCTGACGTGTCGTTTAAGCGCAGGAGTCTTGGGGGTGCTCTGGTTTCCAGCCAAGCGATTCTTGAATCTTTTCAGGCGGCAGAGAGTAACAGTGATACCGTGACACCTTTTCTGATTGTCTTTTAATTGAAAAGGCTAGATTTGACTATAGAAGCCTGCACGGTGGTTGAAGGGCTTGTTAAAACATGTATTAAACCCCAAAGATTGCAATGCTTTGCTGTATAATTATGTAAACAGTCACATAAATGGAGCCGTTTGCAGTCAGCAGGAATGCATTTGCAGCCGCACGGTAGCAAACTGGCATCGTTGATCGGTGACAGGTGGATTTATTTTTTCAAGGACGAACCCAAGTTGGTGTCCCCCTCGACATCAGCTGGGCCAGCCTTTTCATTTTCTCCCCTTGGGTACATTTTCCTTGAAATCCGTTGTGATTTTAAATAATGTCTCTGTGTCCTCGGGTGTGCATGAATTTCCCAACATGGTTCAGGCAAATAAAACGGGCCTCGTCTCTGCTATGTTTCGATGTCTCAGCGGCAGAAGCGATCCTGGCATTAAAAAAAGAACTCCCTGGCTGCAGTTTTAAAATAGGGGTAGAACTACCTGAACATTCCCTGCAGTTTTAATGAAAGCATCCCTTGAATTTACGAAGGAGAAAGGAGTAATTTACCTTGAAACACGCTCTCCCAGCCTTCCCCAAAGAATCTACGATGCTCACCTATCTCTGTTGAGCTGGGAAGTAGATGAAGCATTGATCAGAGCTGTCATTGACACATAACTCCCTCTCGTCCATCACCTGCTCAGCCCTGGCCTCTCCGAAGGAAACGGGCTCCGCAATCACAATTTCCTCCAGGCCCCCAGGAAAATAGAAGGCACAAATGGGCTGGGAATTATGTGCTTCTAGTGGTTTTGAAGGGAAGCATTTACTGAGGGAGAAAATTGTTTTAATCTTATAACAACCAAGGAGGAGAGTTTGTAAAACACACAACACCTACACATGCACTTGATTTCGTTGCGTAGGAACACACGGGAACATTGCTTCTCTCCAGTGCACCTGATGCCTGCGTGGAGGGAGCTTGCTACAGCCTGGGCAGGATGAAGGCGGGGTGGGGGGTGTGGGGCACCGGGAGGGGAGGGGAGGCTTCGGGGTTGGTGGTATTGAGACCACACTGAATCGGCTGTGAATGCCAGGGACTCAGGGAAGGCGACTCCGGTTCAGGAGGAAGGCTCCCCGGCCCCCTCTGGAAACGTGGGACCTGCGGGGACACCCCAAGCTTTGCTCTCTCAAGGCCCAACCCCTCAAGTCATAGAACAGAGGAGGACAGCTCCACCTTTGCCCAAGGCCCCCTTTAATAACCTCCTGCAAACCCAGCCTCGGTCCTTCTTACCGCAGACACCCCTGGCGGAACTCAGGTACAGGGGGTAATTTAGGAGTTTAGCCTCCATAGTAGCCAAAACCAACAAACACACAAGCCAATAAATTCAAATCTTCAAGGAACTGGTTCTAGGAAGGGCTAGGAGAAGAAAGCAAGAATAGTTACTGGCTTAAAAGGAAAACGCATGCTTCCCAATTCTGGAAGGAAGAGGCGAGAATGCAGGGAAAGGGGGAGGAAGAAAAACGAGCCATACTGGTACCCAAGTGCAGGGCTCCCCTCCGTGCAGCCAGAGCCCAGCGCGGCAGCAGCAGGAGAGCCTGCACAAGCCACTGGGGAGAGGCCAAGGAGCTGGAGAGAGAGGCCTTAGTGTCACGCTCAGTGTTCTTATGGGTGTGAGTCCTTCACCAGGGGACCTGGTCATAGCTTACAGGTGTCCCTTTCAAAGAGGGGTTGGGGAAGATCTTTAAAAGAAATGCCCAGATTTGGAAGGGAAAATGGCAAGTAGCCTGTGTGTCTGAAGCAGATTAGGAATGAACAACAGCAACACAAGGGAAGAAGAGGCAAAGGGCAGACTGGGCACTTACACTCGCCATCAAGCCCACACCCTTTGTTGCCCTCAGAGAATGCACTTTGCACAAATAAGTGTCTCGTTCAGAAGGGAAACAGCCGGTTTCCAGAAACACAGTCCACATTCCCGTCATTTCCAGGAGACACAGAGCATGCCGTCGAGGAGGCCTTTCTGCAGGACAGACCCTGCGTGTCCCCGTCACAGGAGGCGCCGTACAGACCCCCTCGGCGGTGGGCATTTTCCTGGAGCCTCCGATTTAAAGGGGAGGTGATTAAACTGTTAGTGATTTTTTTTGTGCTTTAATAGAAGGGCCTGGTTCAACTCAGTACGGGCATGGGGGCGTTGGGTGCTGGTGCAGAAGGGTGCGTTGGGGACTCAGTCTTTAGGGTCCCCCCCTGCTCTTTCCCACCTCCTTGCATTCCCACCTTCAGGCTTTTCTCACTGCACTGCCCTGGGAACTTCAAGTGAGCATATGTGTGTTTCTGTGTCTGTGAGTGTTATTTCCCCAGAGAGACGCTATTGTAGATGGAGGAAGGTGTGTTTTTCCCTTCTATCCTCCTAGATTCTCAGACCAGGACCCTGCAAAGTTAAACTCACATTCTCTCCGCCCAACCCTGTTGCCCCTGACTCAAACCTAGGTTCTTCACATGGTAAACCCTCAGTGAATGCTCACCAGCTCCTCCTCAGTCCCCTCAATGCTTTTACTGGTGTCTCTTTGCTCACCTGTTGGCTTTTATAGAGGAAGGCTATTGCACAAACATCCCCCCATATCAGGGGCTTATGTCACCTCGGCTTATTCATCACCCCTGTTACTGTTGGTTGCCGGTTGGCTGAGGCTCTGTGTGTCTTTTTGTTCTGAGATCCAGCCTGAAGGAGCAGCTATTGCCAGGACATAGAGAGGCGACCAAGCGACCGGGCTGGTGGGGCCACAGCACGGGGCTCAGAGCTCAGAACCTCTGCTCAACTTTGCAAGTGTCTTATTTGCTCATATCCCATTGGCTGAAGCAAGTCACATGGCCAAGCTTAAGCAGGAAACAGGGAAGGCTGTTTCTCCTATGGGAAGGCCCTGGTATCCCGTGGCAAAAGATGGGATGTTCACATATCACAGGGAGGGCAGTGATCGGTGGTGGGGGCAGCCTGCCTGTAGTGCCCGGGCCACTTCAACGAAGCCACCACCACCTTGTGGCTTGGTCATTCAGCCTCTCCTAGATTCCCGAGTCTCCAAGGTCTTTTGCCTTACCCCATTTTTTCTTTTCTTTTCTTTTCTTTTCTTTTCTTTTCTTTTCTTTTCTTTTCTTTTCTTTTCTCTCTTCTCTTCTCTTCTCTTCTCTTCTCTTCTCTTCTCTTCTCTCCTCTTCTCTTTTCTTTTCTTTTTTGCCTTCCTGCCTTCCTTCTTTCATATTTCTATTGTTCTAACTCTAAAAGCGACACATTTTCACCACAATGTATTTCAAGCGAGGTGAAAGTGACACTTTATCACACGCCTGCTAAGAACTTTTCATCCCAGAAGCAATCACTGTGAACTGCTTAGGGCGTATCATTCCAGATGTTTCCATGCTCACACTGCTACGTAGAATGTATGCACATATATAAATTTATATGCACACATATAAATACAATTGTAGGGAAATCGGCTCTCCCTAGCCGTGTACACATTATTTTGTGAGCTCATTTTGTCCTTAGCAGCGCATCACAGACATGTTCATGCCGAGCCGCCCTGTTCTTTTCCTGGTGGCATCATGCTTCCTGGCACAGGCATTGCACACGGCCTTACGATCTCCCTGCTCCCGAATACTGAGCTTGTTTCCATTTTTTTCTGTTACAACAGTGCTGCAGGGAACATTCTGTGGGCACGTGGACAAGCAGTTTTGAAAGCTGGTCCCCCAGGAGAGGGACTTTACCTTTTGATGGAGGCTGTCAGATTGTTCTGAGTGGCCGGGTCGGTTTGAGCCCTCACCAGTGTGGCTGCGTTTCCGTGGCCCAGCCCTCCATGTTTTTTATTTTTTCTTTTCTTTTTTTTTAGCCTTTCATTTTGAAATAATTTTAGACTCAGAAAGAGCAAATGTACACTTTTTGTTCCCAAAGGTTATATAATCAGTGTGCCCTTCCTTGAGCTCCACCCCCCCCACCTCCCCACTAGCCTCTTATATAACCACGGTACAGTTATCAACACCAAGAACTTGGCATTGGTATGATGCTCTTAATGAAGCTGTATTTAGATGTTGCCAATCTTTACATGCACTCTTCTTTTTTCTTCTGGTAAGCAGTTCTGTGACCTTTTTATCACATGTGTAAATTCACTGCAAACCTTTTAAGCATACAGCGGTTAGGTGTGTCTATAAGAAATAGCCCCTTTTCTCTGTGCAGTTTATATCTGTGGTCGCCACATCCTTCTGCGTTACCGTGACGGTGGGAATGTTTGAATTTACCTTCAGTGCATGGCAGCTGTTTCCCACTCTGTGGCCACCAGATGCTGAGAATTCACTGTTCCCAGCTTTCCCTCCAGCCCCCCTAGGACAGGGATTCTAGCACCCCGGACACCCCCCTCCACCTGGGTTTCTGCTGCCTGTGCAAGCAAAAGGCCCCCAGTGAGTTTTCCCTTTGTGTCGAGATGGTTCAGACCTGAAACCCTAGGAGGATGCCTGAAAACTTTATGGGAAATCAGTTTCTGGGAAGTAAAGCACAGCGTCTCATTTTATTTAAAAAAGGGTGAAAATTGACATGAGTGCCTGTGCTTCCTATGTATTTATACGGAGTCCATTCACCTGGAATCGAGCCATTATGAGTGTATTCGCTCCCGACAAAAGGAACCCAGCATTAGACCGGAAATAGGACGTGTCCAAACCAATTGGGTGTCAACCACATCAAGTCTTTCTAAAATTGTAGGGTTTTTAAAACTTTAAAACACGGCTTGTTTATTTGGTAGAACTTGACTGTGATGTGTATTTCTCTGAAATAGACAAAAAGGCAGAGAGTCAGCGCGAACTGCAGGTGGGCGGTGTCCCAGCAAGGAAAGTGGTTTCTGAAGCACCCCTGCCTGCTCTGGTGCGCCCCCCCCACCCCCCCACCTCCAGAAGGGTGAGAGTTTTCAAGGCTGCGTGTTTGGGTGGCACTCTTGCTTCATGAATCCAGACGGGTCTTTCACGAGGGCTTCCGTTTGAATGGATGAAGCCATGCTGCAGGTACGAGACCTGTTTAGGTGATGGACACTACCTAGCCCGGGGGGGCCTGGAGTGGGGCGCGAGGTGCTGTGTGCCATGTAAATTACCTCTGCAAATTACCCCGCCTCCTCCGGCTAAGAAATCAGTTCTGGAGGGGGATACAAGGCACCCTGGAGTTTCTTAGTGTTGGCGTTCATGCAATAAAAGGACAGAAGGGGGAATGCTCTGGGGCACCCCGTGGGGGCAGCCAGGGTTGTCGCAAAGCTGGGCAGTACTAAGAAGTTGATAATCCCCTCTCCCCTCAAAGCCACACTCAGTTCCCAAGAGTGAGTGCCAGGGATCTTAGGAGCTGGATAGGACCACAGAGCTGGGTTTAACCCTTTTGTGGAGGCCTGGAACTGGGTGACGTCCCCTCAAGGCTTTATGAGCTGCCCCATGGTGGAGCAGGTCTGGGATGGAGGCTGACAGCTCTCCGTGAGAGTGGTGAGTGGATGGGGGCTTTGGTTTCCACATAAAACTTTTGTCTCCCTTCCACGCCAACCTGTGGGTCGCGGAATGTACTTGGCTGGCACCGAGCCATCACGCTACCCTGGAACCCTCTGCCAGCAGAAATCCCACTTCCCACGGCTATCCGCTTCCTTCGCACTCATTTTCTGGGGGAAGCGGGTTTCTGTTTCATTCTCTTCCATCGTGGGTATTAGGAAGGACAGATGGAATTAGTGGAGGAGGAAGTGTATTTCCTAATGGATACGGGGGGGAAAAACAAACCAACAAAACCACAGCAACCAAAAACCTTCACCCTCCCACTCACCCACTTATCCAGAAACACTATGTAGGGACGGATTTTTGTGTCTTCTGTTCACGGCTTTACTTCTGGCACCTGGAACACTGCCTGGCCCATAATAAGATCTCACTAAATATTTCGGAATGAGTCGTTCGTTAAAACGCGCTGAGCACTTTCTCCACGCTTGGCACTTGGAGGCAGCCGCACAGGGTCAGTCCTTGTCCTCCCGGCATTTTCAGCCCAGAGGAGAGACGGACACCCCTGTGTAGGAGTGGGCTCAGCAGGGGCACCCCCGGAGGCCAGGGAAGCACAGTCTGAGGTGTCTGGAGGCAAAGACAGTTGCTATGTTCTCCATGCGTAACTTCGAGCCCCCTTTCTGTTGGGACGGGCCGTGTAAAAGCAGAGGGGGAACCTCCCGTGCGCACGCCTGTGTGCTCAGACCACTCAGCGTTTCATGGTAGGCTAGAATCTGAACTCACAGCTGCCCCCCAGGGCTGTGTTCCCATCTGCAGCCTGGGCCTCAGACATGCCGTCTAGCAGAGCAGGTGACAGAAGCCTCAGTTCCCAGTACAAGCCCTGGACGGGATGAGAGTTTCCTGAGGAGTTGCAGCCTGTGCTGGGAACGATGCCCCTGGCTCCCTGGGGGCAGTGAGAGGTGGTCAAGGCTCAGAGGTGCACAGAGTCTGGGATGGAGGCTCCAGGCAAACCTATCTGAGGCCATGGCCAGGAGGGGCAGATGCCAGCAAAGTGGACAGTGAAGCATCCCAGAGACTCCTAGACACTCCGGGGGTAGCGTGAGAATGGGGCAGGAGACAGAGCTTGGTTGAGAGGTGGGGGGATACCAGCCAGGCTGCGGGGAGGGGCCGTCAGGCCCCCAAAGCAGCACGAGGCTCAGTGGGTGTCAGTGGAGAGTGGGCGTCTCTCCCGCTGGCGTGGTCTGCCCACTCCCTGCCGATGGCCCTGGCCCGGCCGTCCACGCCGGTCCTCTGGGAAGCATGCCCAGTGTTCAGGCCTCAGAGGGAGGAACAGTTTTCGCTCCTTAGGGCCTGGGCTGCGTGGCACTGTCATGGCACACATCTGCTGGGCGATCCTGTGGAAGCCACGTGTCTGACTCCTGTCCCCGGGTCCTTCCACCACCCAAGTCAGACTGATTCCCTTGGGGTCAAGGCCTATGACCTACAACCCACAAGGCCCACATGAGGAAGCAGCCCTCAGCGAAGTGCTGCCAGCCCTGTGTGCCAGCCACGAAGGATTTACACAAGCGCGTCCCGTGTGTGTTTATCAGTGTCCAACCAGCCACTCGGCTTATCAAAGGACCAGGAATACCAGACACCGGTCTTGGGGCTCCAAAGAGAAAGCTGGAGCTCCCCCTAGTGGCCCCAGAAAGTGAGTGCTGTCAGCCAGCTCCTCTGTGGGAAAAGGGACTGACTGGTGCGCAGGTGGGTTTCACTTCTGCGGGTTTCCTCCCAGGACCTCAAAACCAGACCCCACGGAGTAGGATCAACCGTTCAGGGGACACAAAATCGCCACAGTGGAGAAGCCCCCAAGTACCTCGGCTAATCGTCTTTGAAGAGGGAGGGAAATGACAGTTATTTGAAACTTTCTGGTGCGAAAGCCCTCAAGCACCCAAAAATGGTCACTCTTGTCACAGATCATGAAGGCCAGTTGCCCTTGGGCGTGGGACTGCGTTCTCCACCCCAGCGGAGGGTTGGCTGGGCTCAAGGTGTTCCATCTGGGTGATGCCCTAGAATGGGGTTTGGGGGGTGGTGCTCTGGTGGGGGTGGTGGCTCCCCTTCCCTCTCCCCCCAGAGTCTGTCCCATGCCTCAGTCAAGATGCAGCAAAGGCCACACCCAGAGGGTTCTTTTTTGGTGGAAAAGGCTTTTGCCTCCTCTAGTGAACGCTCCGGGAAGAGGAGACATTCGGAGCCTCATCAGCTGGGCTCCCTGTATGAATGTTGTTGGCATGTGCCGAGGGGACGCGAATGCAGGAATGCAGAGCAGCCACAGAGAGGGGCCCACGTCTCCTGCGGCAAACCCTACGGGGGGGGGGGAGGGGGCACGTGGAAGGGGCTGGGGCCCTTCCGCCCCACACTGTGTGTTGTTGGTCTCAAGTTCGCCTTTGGAGCTCAGTTGGACTTATCTTCCAGTTTTCCTCATTCAAATCCTAATACTCTGGAATAACTAACGTTGACTGAGTGGTTAAGTACCAGGGGCTGTTCAGATGCCTTTCAAGTGATACATTAATTCATGAAGTATTATTTTTATGCGGTCTGTAACTTACTTAATGCTCATAACAGTGTGGAAGACAGGAACTGTCATTCCCATGTTAGCAATGAGATTTTTTTTTTTGCAAAATAATGTTATTCTACTATTTCTTTAGTATTTTAATATTTACTACATAAATATATTTTTAAGAGAAGCCTCATGTTCCTACTATAAATGGAAAACCACATTGCCTGTCTTCAGTAGGAGGAAACTATTTTTAAAATCCACTGAAATAACGGTACGCCTGGGTACCATCCAAATCATCACCTTCTAGAACACGGGCAGACAGACTCGTGTGTTTGGGGAAACACGGCTGTGCCCTCGGAAGGGCCCCGCGGGGAGTGGGAGGGAGCCCTCCAGGCGGCCAAAGGTCGTTCTTCATCTTTGATTTGAGGGTGGACTGTGCTTCCTAGAGACTTGCTGTAAGCATGTTTGGGTTCAGTCTGTTTTTCTCTGTCCAGCTTTTAAGATGGGTGCTTAGCTCATGAATCTTCAACCTTTCTTGTTTTTTACTTTTATTTTTAAATATAAGCAAGTAAGGCTATCACTTTCTCTCTAGTGCTTCAGCATAACTTCAGCATAGCAGTGTCCCATAACTTTTGACATGGGGCATTTTCTTTATTGTTTAGTTCTCAGCATTTTCTGAATGCCGATTATCATTTGCTCTTGACCAACAGGTTGTTTACATGTATGCTTCTTTATTCCAAATGGGTACATTTAAAATATAGTTAGGTCTCTATGATTGATTTCTATGAATTGTGATGAGAGAATGTGACCTGTGTGTTTTCAGTCCTTTGAAACGTGCTGGGGTTTCCTTGATGGCCCAAGATACAGTCATTTTTGTTAATGTTCTATTTGTTACCCTTTCTACTTTTTCTTACTTCTTTACTTCCCACCTTTCTATATCCTTAAGTTTTTGCTGCGGTTCTTATAAACAGCAAATAGTTTCATTTTAAAAATCTTACCTAATTACCTAATCTTTCATTACGAGTACATGGTCTTTTTATATGTGTGATCGCTGTTATGTTAGAGTTAGTGCCTACCATTTCGCTTTATGCTTTTTTTTCCCTCTTTTTCTTGTTTTGGATTGATTATTTTTGTCATTTTCCCTTTTCCTTTTCTAAGTTATATACGGTTTCCATTAGTGTATTGGTTACAGTAGATACCACAGTATTTTCACTTAATTTATCAAAATCTGAAGATAGTGGATACCTTTACTTCCTTCCACACAACACAAGGGTTTCCAAATGCTTCCATTTCACTCTCCTTTTCCTGATTTGCATGGTGTTGTCATGGTGTCTTTTCATCCAGGCTGGTTTTCTTTCACTCCACAGACATCATCACTGTCGTGTGATACAGTCTGTGGTCGTTTCAGTGTCTGTGCGTTTTGTACATCTTAGATCTTCAAACTGGACTTACTTTCCTTCCATGTGATGCTCACCCTTTGGAGTTTCATGTACTGAGTTTTGCTGGTGGCAGATTCTCCTGTGTTTTTTTTTGTTGTTGGTTTGAAAATGTCTGTATTTTATCTTGGTCTTGAAATATATTTCCCGTGGGCGCAGAATTTCGGCGGACAGTCCTTTTCCTCTCAGCACGTTAAATAGAGCATTTCATTCTTCTAACTTTCATTCTTTTTTAAAAATTGTTTTTATTCTTCCTAACTTTCATTCTTGCTGATAAGAAGTCAGCAGTCAGTCTGTTCTGTTGAAAACCTGTCTTTTCTTCCTGACTGCGTTTTGTCTTTAGTGTTGAGCAGTTCAGCTGTGATATGTCCGGGCATGGGTTTCTTTGAACTTTACTTGCTTTGGATTTATCGGGCTTTTTGCATCTGGAGTTTGGTAGTTTTCACCAATTCTGGAAGGTTCTCTGCCCTTCTCTCTTCCTACGTGGCCCCGGACATCCCCTCTCTTTCCCTTACAGGGCTTCGTCCTCCCTTGTCTCGTAACCTCCTTGCCTGTTTTCCAGTTCTTGTCTCTTGATGGATGATTTCCTAGGGTCTATATTCTGGATAGGTAACTTGTTCAGATTTCTTTTTCATTGCTAAGTCCCTCGTCCAGGAGGTTTCAGCTTTAATAATTACACTTTGCTGTTGCAGACATTCTGTTTGGTTCTTTTTCGGTCTGTTTGGTCTTTCTTTTAGTTTCTTGTTTCCTGCACGCATCCCCAAGCTAGTGAACGTAGTTGACTGATGTTCTGTGACTGTTAGTTCCAGAAAACATGGCCATTCCCAAGCTCCGTTTATCCGAAGCGTCTTTACCGCATGATGAGAGGAAACACAGGCGCCCACATCACCACAGCACCGGGCTCTGCCGCTCCTGCCCCGGGGACAACCCTGAAAACAGTGTCGTTTCCTAGGGCAGCGTTCCTGCCACCCAGCAAGACCGCACCAGGGCTGACATTCTGGCTCGGTGTGCATTTTGCACATTCTCACCCAGGTCTCTAGGACAAGGAGCTAGGCAGAGTGGGGTTTCAATCGCACACAGACCCGCCAAAAGGGAGGGGCGTGCTCTGAAGCCTTCCTAGGCGCCTGGGAGCCCCTTGCGATGGGCCGATAGGACGGTGAGCAGCGGAGCAGTTTACCCAGGTGGGGGATGAGAAATAACTCCCCGTGGCCCCCCTCTCCCCCCCAGGCTGTGTAACTGCAGAACAGGGGCTGGGTAGGGGTCGGCCCACTCATTTGTTTAGACAACCAATGCACATGGACATGCATAGGTTCATGTGGCTTAAAATCTTGCAAGTAAAATTCATTAGCACAGGGCCTGAAGCATAAAAATGTCCAAAAAGTCTTTGCAGCCGTCATCATTATTATTGTTTCTATTATGGTTACACTCCCAGGAAATACTGATCTGTTAACACGTCCAAGGTGCCAAGTTGTGGGTCTTTCCAAAAGAACAAGGTCCCCTGAGCAGGAAGAATTTGCATCTCTTGCTCACCTAATAAGCTCGGAGGAACAGTGCCTGGGGCTGTGGGAGATGTCCAGAGCCACTGGGGTGTGGGCGGGGCCCGAGTGCAGCCTGTTTGCCCAGGCAGCAGAGATCTCAGGCAGGGAAACTGCTGGCCCAGGAAGAGGAGAGCTGACCCCGGGTTGTGTGTGTGTGTGTGTGTGTGTGTGTGTGTGGGGGCGGTGGTGGCTGACGGGGGTTGGACGTGGGAGGTAATGAATAGGAGATGCCAACCTTCCCTCCACAATTTTGTTACATCTTGGGGGAAACGGGGGCTGAGGAGGGCCCTATGATGACAGCCTGAATTGGGTAAAATTTAAGGATAAGGAATTACTAATTAGTAATAAGGTGGAATACTTAAGTGCAGGAAATGAATAATATGTAGCTAAAAAAAATAATGATATAGCACTAGGCACTTGAGACATGTGGACGCCAAGCAATTAACCTCTATTCTTCTTCTGAATCACAGTTGTGCTAATTGGTTCCTTTGCTCTGATGGGGCCGTATTAACTTTTGTCTTTTTTTCTAAAGGAGCAAGTACGTGGGGTAGATGTGCTGCTCTGGTTTGGAGGAAAGAAATTTTCCTGAATAATAACCCATTTGCAGTTTTCCTCCCAAATTGTTACACTACAAACGTTGTATCAGATTTTCCTGGTAAAGCTCCACAGTGATAGAAAAGATGACTTTTAAACACATCCGGCCTATTTCTGGAGCAGTTGAGAGAAATGGCACACGTAGGCTCCTTGGGCTTCGGACATCCATGTGGTCCCAGCTTCTCATTCATTTGAGCGACACGTCCTCCCGGAAGGCCGCATGTGCAGGGTGCTGGGGACACAGCACTACCCTTCCTGCTTTCGGGGAGCTTACGACTTAGTGAGGGAGGAACATCGGAGGCAGGTGAACCTACTACCACCTCAGGGCGAGGAATAAAAGGGGACCTGGGTAAAAAGACAGTGTCTGGGAAAGAAGAGGTGCCTTTTAAAGCAGGGTGGTCCTATGGGCTCCTCTGGGAGACAGCACTTGAGCTGAGACATACATGAAGTGAGGGAAAGAGACTTGTAGTTATTCAGAAGATTGGTCCAATGGGCAGAAGGAGCAGCAAGTGCAAAGGCCCTGGGGCGGGTGTTGGCCTGGAGCATCAGGCAGAGCAGGCTGGCCAGTGTGATCATTCTGAGCGAGGGTAGGGAGAGGGAGAAGTCAGGAGGTTGGAAGGGCCCGGGGAGGGGGGGGGCGTGCACGCAGAGCCCTGGGATGTTGGTGAGGACCCTGGGTTGATTTCCAGTGTAGAATGAAGTCGCTGGTGGGGTGTGAGCAGGGTCTGACAGGAAAGGCTGGCCCTGGCTGCTGTGGGGAGAAGAGACTGAGGGGGAAAAGGATGACAACGGGTGGAGAGGCGTTACGTTGAATGGAATCAAGACAAGATGAGGGACGTCTGGGCGTGAAAGAGCCGGCGAATCCGACCCATATTCTGGAGAAGGGGNACCCTGGGTTGATTTCCAGTGTAGAATGAAGTCGCTGGTGGGGTGTGAGCAGGGTCTGACAGGAAAGGCTGGCCCTGGCTGCTGTGGGGAGAAGAGACTGAGGGGGAAAAGGATGACAACGGGTGGAGAGGCGTTACGTTGAATGGAATCAAGACATGAAGAGGGACGTCTGGGCGTGAAAGAGCCGGCGAATCCGACCCATATTCTGGAGAAGGGGAGTCTCCCCAGGCACAAGGCATGCACAGAGGCCATGCCCTCTGCCCCTGCAAACAGACATTAGGCATCTGAGGACCCACCTGAGCAGAGAACAGCCATGTCAGATTCACTCTGCCACGCGGTGACACTGAATGTCACAGACAGTGCACATTCAAAACCCGACCCAGCAGCTCCACGCCCAGAACTTCACCAGGGAGATAACCCAGCAAGGGCACCCTAAATAACTTGTGTGGGGGGTGGTCCCAGCAGCAAAATGTCAGCCGACATGTTTGTCACTGGGGGATTAATTAAGTGATTCGTGGAGCATTCAGGCTTCAGGATGGTATCCTCACGATGGTAATGCGTTTTAAATCATACAGTTCAGAAGAGAAAAAGTAGAAGGTAGACTTGCACATACGGCTTCCCTCAATCATATTTTCTAAGAGATTAGAAAATCTTGAGTACCCTTGAGTACCGTTCAAGCAACATCATCTTTTCTTCTCAGATACAGGCATCTGTATGTCCTAAGAGAGGATGATTCTATCAGTGTTATTTTGCACGTAAAGTTACTGCGTTACGTGAGATGTCTCCAACACAGCCCCACAGTGCCCGTGCAGCTGGGTAATGCTGTGTGGTATTCCTCTGGCCCCACACCAGAACTGTCTCAGTCAGTCCAGTCTTAATGGGCATTTTCGTGTATCTTTTCCATGGGTGTTACTTTGTGGGTATATTTTCCCAAGCATAACTTTTACAATTTAAAACAATAAAAATGATGGGGGAGCATTTATTTATTGTGCAAACATCCACCGTGTATTATGGAGAGAGAAAAATCAGGCTACCGAAGAGTGTGTGTGGTGTGGTCCTCTTGATAAAAGTTTGGGTACATCTGTGTGTGTGTGTTTATAGGGTGTCTGGAGGGACGCTCACCACGATGCTGGCTGGCGTTGTTGGTCACAACCCAGTGATTATGGGTGTTGCCTTTCCTCAGTGCTTTTCATTATTGTTATCATTATTTAGAATTTGAATATAGGTATTTGGGGGGAAACAAGCTATTTTATATCTGGGGAAGAGTTCATTGGAAGGTGGTTCGTGCATTACACTTAAAATACGAACTTTGCATTTGAATCCGATTTGAGTACTTGTGAATTTCGTACTGAGTACTTCAGAATTAAATTGTACTTTTTTTCTGCTCTGGTTTCAAACACAGTAGCAGCAGGATTGTGGACTTGAGTGCAGTTCACCAGTTTCACCACAAGAGAGCAGTGTTTGCAAGCTATTGTGCTAACAACGTTCTGCTCTTGGCCAGGGTCTTAGAATTTTGCAGGGTGTTGGGGCGCCAAAGCAGAGAGGAGATGTTATGTGGCTTCCAGTTTGTGCCCTGACGCCTATCTTTCCTTCAGCGGAGCTGAGTGGAGGTGGCACGAGGGAGGGCTATGCCTGCAGCACCCCCTCCCTCCTGCTCCAGGCTGTCCCCCCAGCCCTACTACCCCATCAAGCTAGGTCACGGCACCCTTGCATCCACCCTCCGCCCACCCGATTCCTGCGAACAGGGCTCTACATGGGCCCTGGGTTTGGGTGGGAGTGGGGATTTAGAGTGTCCCTCCACACCCCCTTTAGACACTGGAGCTGATTTGGTTCCTCCCAGCCACATTCTGACCCAGGCCCTCTGAGTCCTAAACCCTGGGGCCAGGTAGCTGCCTGGTCTTCTCCTGCCTCTTTCTCCTCTTCTTTTCCCTTTCACCTTCTTAATTTTAGGGGGAAAGGCAATAACCTGAGAGCCATTCAAACAGCACAAAAGGGGAAGCTAAGGAAACCCAAGTCTCCCCTCCTCCCTCCCGTGCTAGCTTCCCAGTTTTCTCCCCTAAGGCAGGACCTGCTCAGAGGTTTAGCTGTACATATCCCTCCAGAGACCCGTGGGTGCTACACAAATGTAGAAGTGCCACTCTGTGCTCAGAAACCACAGCCTTCTGCTTGGCTCCTGGCTTGGGTTTACCGGCGATGGTGGGGACCCTTCCCCATCAGTTCACAGAGCGCCTGGGTGCTGTTCCCGGCTGTGGCCCCGGAGCATTCTGTCCTGTGGACAAACCACACTGGGTTTAAGCATCCCTGGTGGGGAACTCTTTCCAGTCTTGTGCTCTCAGGGGCAGAGGGTGGTGACAGTTTTGTCTGCACAGGCGTAAGATCAGCTGCAGACTAGATTCTCAGAATGGAAATGGCTGGTCCAGGATGCTGAGACTTCTAAGGTTTGCATTCCTTGCTCAGCTGCTCTCCAAAGGCCTCTTGAGCCAGTCCGCACTCTCGTCCAAGGCATGAGGCACAGTCCCAGCAGGAGTGCCCGTTGCCAGTCCTGACCGAGGTCAGAATTACCTGGGGAGCTTCGTACAAATGCCAGTGCTGGGATTGCCGGTGCCACATCCCGTATCCAGACAGAGTCCATCAAATCAGACTTTTGTTCTGGGCAGAAAGGGGGCTTGGGAGGGCGGGAGGCTAGGCATTGGCATTTTTTAAAAATTTCCCCAGAATATGCTAATGAGCAAGTAGGGATAAAGACCAGTGTGATAGGTGGAAAATATCTCATTGATTTCAATGTGCATTTCTTTATTTATGAATGAGGGTGGGCATTCTTGCTTGAGAACAGTGATTTAGATGGTTCTTAGATCACAGATGCCTTTGAGAGTCTGACAAAAGCATCAGTCTTCTGTCCCCCTGGACCTCCTCCTTGGGCTGTCACAGGTGGGCACAGGTAACCAGGTTCTTGGTGATCTCAGACAAAGAATTGAACCAAACACACAGAGTTTATAGCATAAAGAGGGAGAGCAGACTGATTAAGCCATAGCACATTCCCCAGAACACAGGAGCGGGCCAGCTCCAAGCAGAGATTGACATCAGGGGCTGGAGGGATTCTGTTCTTACCGGGCGGGTATTTCCTGGCTAGTTTTGGTGGGCTTTTATCACACGTGTACACGTAGTGGTATTTTAAAGCTACTGCGCAGGTGGTCTTCTGTGATTTTCTTTGATCGGCCACCAGAGAAGGGGGGTTGCACCATGTTAATTCATTATAACGCTGTTATAACGAAGCAGGGGTCGTGTAGCATCTTCTGCGCAGGTGCATTCATGATTCACTGTGACTCAGCACTTTTCCAAAAAGCAGCAACAACTGGTCTTAGAACAGGGTCTCTGTCCTGTATGGATGTCCTTTGTCTTGGCCCTGGGGCACCTCCGGAGTTTCCTCCTTCTTGACTGTCTCCTGCCTCAAGTCTCCTAGGGACCATGAGCCCCAGCTTAAGGACTGGGCCCAGAATTGTTCTGCAAGGCCTTTCCCAGCCTCCCCTGCTGTGCCCCACGCCCTGGTGTCCTCCCTGAGGCCCTGCCTGGGCCCAAGCCTCGTGTCCCACCTGCTGAGATCTGCCACAAGCCTCTGCTCCAGAATCCCCTCTGTCCCCCTGCAGAGGAACCCGGGTCCTCTGAGTGGGGCTTCCCGGGGCCACCTCTGAGGTGAACCTTGTGGGCTGCCAAGATTTGCCGCCCACGGTGCCTGCCCTCAGACAGCTCACAGCAGATGCTTCCTCTGCCGTGTGACAACGGGCGTGGGGGGGAGCTGTGGAAATGGGGGTAACACAGCACAGAGGGGGTACAGTTCACTCAGGTGGGGACACAGACTGAGGGACGAGTGGCAGGGGCCTTCCCAGGGGCAGACCTGAGCTGAGCCTCAGGGATGAGCAGAAGCCTGCAGGGATGAGCCGGGTTGGGGAGGTGCTGTCCTCTCCAGAGGTAGGAGCCTGGAAGGATGAACAGAGAACAAAGGCGCGTGGCCCCCTCTGGGGGCTGCCCCTAGGTTGGACCTGGGGCTCAGGGGAAGGTGGGCAAGGAGGGAGATCAGGAAAGGCCTCCGGACCGGCAAATGGATGCCAGCGGGGGAGGGGTGTGCTGCTGGACTGGGTGCTCTGCCGGTTGGGGGGGGGGGTACCTGGGCAGGGAGGTGGGGGTGGGAGGGGGTGGGAAAGGCTGGCCCTGGGATGTTAGGGCAGTGGGGACACCATGCCACAATGTATTTGTCCACTCTTAAGGGAAATCTTCGTCCTTTCTGGGTTGTATGTTACAAGCTGTGGTACTGCCAGGCTCCTCAAGTGAGGGGCCAGGTGCGCAGGTTCGCAGGTGTACGGGCAGGCTGAGAGTGGAACCGCTGAGTCACAGTTCCCGTACCTTCAACTTTTTTCCGGTCACCGGCTTTCTCCAAGTGGCTGACCCAGTCGCCCTCTTAGGCACAGAGGGCCCCTAGGGCTCACTCACATGTTCACGGGGGCTCGCAAGGCGGCAGTCTGTTTCTGGTGTTTGCCAGTCTGGCGGTCGGCACAGTGTTGCCTCTGGCTACGGCCTCACTTTGCATTTTCCTGGTCACGACTGAGCTTGAGCATCTCCGCAAATGTCCCTCCACACTTCGTGTGGCTTCATCTGAGAAGGGCCCGGCCCCCATTATTCTCCATGTTTTGGAATGCACTGTCTCGTTACAACTGATTTGTAGGCATTTTTATTCATTCTGGACACCAGTCCTTTGTCAGAGTGGAATATCATCTTTTATTCTGATGCTTTATTTTTTCTGCCTTTTAATGAACTTATGTTCTTAATTTTAACATCATATACTATGGTAATTCTTTTACGGTTTGCATGTTTTGAGGCTTGTTTTAAGAAATCCTTTCTGTGTTGGATTGGATTTGGTGACTGGACCCCAGGGCCCAAGGGCAGGCCTCGTACAGACCGCTGAGGGGACCCCAGAGGGGCAGAGCCCCAAGCAGCCCCTGGGGCTCTGGGTGTGGCTGACAGCTGGGAGATGGATGGAAAACTGGGATGAAGTGAGAGGAAGGCATAGGAGAGAGGCCAAGTGCTTTGAATGCGATTCATTTTAGCAGCAATTAAGCAGTTGCCATGGACAGGCAGAGGAAGAGCCTTGCCGAGAACAAGACCCAGGAGGAAGGAGAGGTGCCCTTGGCCTCACCTTGGTCCCCCAGCCACGTGGTTCCTGCTGCTGCCCCATCAGCCTCCACTGAGACATTTCCGGCTACGAGCGTCTGCTCCCCGGGAAGGGGAGAGTGTGGAGCGGCAGGAGGGCCTCGGAGCGCGTGCGCGTGGAGTCACTCAGGGCTGTCTGGGCAGCGTTCACAGTGACCACAGGCGACGGGGACCCTGAGGTGCTGATTGAGCAGTGACCGAGCGAGCCTCGGGGCAGCCCAGAGCAGGAGTGTCTGACGGGGCTAGCAGTCAGGGTCGGTGAACTTGGATCAGAAAAAATGTATGTCCTTATTTTCACTAACCTCTGGTTGAAATGTAGCGTTTCCTTTGATTATGAATGTAGACAAACCAATCGGGGTTAGCAATGCCTGTGACTTGTCACTCACAGAAGTCACAGATATTTTTAGATCACATCGCTTTTTTGGTAGATATTTTGAAACATCTACTTTAAAATAACAGTTATTATGTGTCCACCAGATCTCTGGTGTTTAATGTCAATGAAGAAGCACATATATTACTATATCACAATGTTTAAAAGTATTTTGATAATCATGTTGACAAATGTTCAATTCCTTGGTAATTCTGTATATTTTATGCATTTAAAAACATTATCCTGAGGGGGGATCCCTAGGTTTACCCAGATGACCAAAGGGTCCAGGAAACAGGGCGGGTTGAGAATGGGACACTGGAGCGAAGACCCTCCACCCTGGAGAAGCTGTGCGTCCTCAAACCAGCTGCGCGTGGGGGTGGGGGCGGGGCTGGAGGAGGGGAGGGGGCAGTACTGTGCTCCCAGCAGAGAGGCTGGCTCTGTGCATCCCTAACCTGCGGGTGAGACCGAGCTGGCTCCAGAGCAGCCCGCTCTGCTTACTGCCCTCTCTACCTACTGGTCCGGCTCCTCTCAGGAGGCTCTAAGCTCCTTGAGGGCAGACGTGCACCACCCGTGTCCTCGGGGACTGGGCTGTTGCAGTCACCTCGGTGTGTGGCGGGGATGGGAGCGGGGTGCTGTGACAGCGCCATGCTCACAGCCCTCTGGAGAGTCCGTTGCTGCCCACCTTCCTGCGGGGCCTCTGCCTCCTCCTGTCCCCTCCTCCCACGCACCACCCTCTTCCCCAGCCACGTGGGGCTCTGGGCAGGTCTCCACAAGTGCCCAGCACTGTCCAACTTCAGGACGTTGCTCCCGCTCTCCCACCTGCTCGCAGGTCAGTCAAGGTGGACTAAACAAAGCCTTGGAAACAAACAGTCCCGATTCCCTCGTGCACTGGGCATGGCTCTGCTCCAGGTCATCTTCATTTGGGGACTGAGGCTGACAGAGCGGCCTCTCCCTGGAAGCTTCCAGCCTCCTGGTGAGGGAAGCAAGGGCATGGCCCTTGGTGCTGAGTATCTCTTCTCCTCACATCTCATTGACACAGCGAGTCACACGGCCACACCCAAGTTCAGGGAGAGGAACGTAATTCTATTGGAGGGAGGGGAACCCAGCCCGGAGGTGCCCCAACCCATCCTCTGAGTTCCCCCCGCCCTGCCTTGGTGTCCTCAGAGGGAGTTTGTCCTGCCCTCACCCTCTCCTGTGTGCTCTGGTCAGCCCCAGAAGTCCCTCGGTGACTTGGTGAATGTCCTATTTCGAAGAGAAGCACGCCTGATGAAGGCCCTTCGAGCCCAACTGAGAGTGATGGGGGTTGGGTCAAGGGTTTTAAGAAGGGGGTTTTGCCGCCTGACTTGAGAGGAGTGAACGACCTACTTCAGCCCTCAAGGCCTTTGTGGCCCAAGGGCAGATGGCCCTTGTGCTCCGGGTGGATGAAGCCGGGCTGGGGTATAGGGATTCTGGTCAAGAAGGGGGAGTCTCTTGGCTGGGTTTTTACGGACAGCACAGAGCTTCAGTCAGCGGGACTCTTCTGGCTGCTCAAGGGCACGGGGCCTGCTTTGTACAACTGGCTGCTTCTTTGTGCCTTAGAAAGTCTGCGGTTAGAGCCCCACCCCGAGGATGGGTCGAGACCCCACCATGCCCCGCCATCCTTTCCTGAGTTAACTGCAGGGCACAAGACTAAGTGTGTTTGCAGGATGGGAGGGCCGGGGGGTGGGGTGGGGGGGCTGCTGTGTGTCGGCAAAATCAGGTGCACGTTTAAGGAAATGGAAATGTGTGGAAATGTCAGATAACACAATGCTGTGTCTCGGCAGGGGCATGCCCTTCCCCTTTCCAACCTGCTGGGGCCTCCGGGCATGCCCAGTGATGAGGTGCCACGGGCTTGTAGCAGCTCCTGGGGGCCGACTGACACGGTTTCCGGAATGTTGTGAGCTAGTTGTCAAACATAACCATTGTAAAAATTAAATGATAGACTATTACAATTGAGTAAATTCTATTGCAACCAAAGGTGGAGCCAGAAACTCGGCCCTTTCGCACTGTATCACCCGTGTGCTCCAGGTTATTCACACCTGTCTGTGTCTGTCGGACAGAAACACTACGTACTGACATGCATCTCTGTGCAAGCCCGCACTGAGGATGTGGATTTGGGGGACAGAGGGGAGGAAAGGGCAGGCAGCCCCACTGCATTCTGTCCACCAAGGACTGCTTCTAAAGTTTGCAAGCTAGAGTTTGGAAAAGAAAGACCAGAGTTAGTCCAAAACAAGTTATTTCTAATTACTTCTTTTATCGTTATTTGTTTGGCCACCTGCCACAGTGGCAGGCTGTTCCTGAGCTGCCCTGGAAAGTTCCTGGGGGGGGGGGGTGTTATAGGACAGGGACCGGCCCGGAGAGGGTCTGCCTTGGTCAGCTTGTAGCAGGCAGGACCTTGAGTTGGTGCAGGAGAGACTTCCTGACTCGAGTCCTGGCGATTTGGAGAGCATGTTTGTTGAAGCTGGGGACAGTGAAATGAGGAAGGGCCTGAGTCAGAGAAGCAACTGGAGAGCCCAGGCACGGCTGCTGCCAGCTCACTGGAGTCAGAGAGAAGGGGGCCTTGGAAAATCAGGTTCAGGGCGTGAGCCTGGGATGAGCTGCCACTGCCCACTGCCCCCCTGATTGCAAGTCTCGTGGGGTCCCTTGGAGTGTAGGAGATGCACACCTGCGGGGGAAGAAGGGACAGGGTGCTGCTGGGAGGGAGAGTGCTTCATCGGGGCCTCCTTTGACAGATTTGAAGGCTGGGAGTTTGGAGGAGGTCTTCGGGGAAGATCTCCATAGAATATTCATCACCTTTATGCTGATGAGCCAGAATGAGATTTATTCCTTTAACTTCATCCGTCCTTGGGTGTGGTTGGAAAATGGAACTAATTGGATGTCTGCCGTTTATCTCCCTGAGTAGGCGATTTAATTTTTTTAGCCTCTGGTTGGGGAGAAGTGTAAACCACTTACTCTAAAGTGTCCTTGGTTAGGGAAGGTAGGAGTTTGCAATTTACCAGATGGCTGTAAACCGCTTGGCCGTAAACCGCTTGGCCCTTCATCTGGGTCAGTTTCCTTATTCCGCATGTCCTGGCCACTAGCCCGTCTCCAGGACTCGAGTGGAGAAGACTGCAGTGTAGGCCCCGGATGTGGCGAGTGGCACACTGCCAAGGCCGGAATGGAAGGCCCGTGTCTCAGCTCTGAGCCCCTCTCTCCCGGCCCGGCTGGCGTCTCCCACCACCGGGTGTCAGACCACCGACTAGGGAAGCACAGACTCCCTGTCCACCCCGAGGCTCTCCTGGCCTCGCCTCTTTGGTGCTGTCGGAGTAAATCAAATTAAAAGCGAACTTGAACTGAGTCCAAGTTGTCCATATCTCCCATTCTTGAACCCAGTCCAGGTTCCTGTTAAAGTCATCAAGCAATTTATACCATGCATTGCATCCCTAAGTTGTCATACTGTGTCATACTTTTTTAAAGAGACCGTTAAAAACCTATGTTCCTAAATGTCGATTATAATTCAGACTAATAAGATTACAGTAAGTCCATGTCACCCAAGATGGTGGAGTTTTGAGCGTCATGTATGGAGATGATTCTGAAGAGTAAAATGGATGTGTTTTTAATTGCCCTGCAGTCTTGCTGCTCTGTGGCATCCTTTGGATCAATGGGTTTAAGTGCTTCGGGGATGGGTAGGTTTCTGCCAGAATAATAAATTTATTGCTTAGCTTTGGCAATCAAATAGACTTTTTATTTTGTCTCCTTGGCAAAATAATAGTCTTGGAAGCTGGGCTTTGTTAAAAGAGAGAAGTTTTCTAAATACCCAAGCTCCCCTCTAAATAGGAAGTGTCAGTACCTCTTAGAATATAGAGTTTTACTGGAAGCCGTCAAAGAGAGAGTTCAGGGTGCTTCTGATGGAAGCCAAGCTCCCAGGAGGCAGGCAGGTGAAGGAGAAAGCACCCCACCCTGTCTGGGAGGGGCTGGGGATGAGACCAGCATGAGGACCTGGCCAAGTGCCTGGGTGCGGGGCGGGTTGTGGGGGGAGCAAGACCACAGACGCTCTGGGAGAAACCAGAGGCGAGGGTGTCCAGGGGGGTCCAAGGAGACCCCAGGGCTGTGCTCTCAGGTGTGCACACATGAGACCAGGTGTCTCTACAGAAGGCCCAGGAGTTGGTGGCATCTCCCAAGGGACAGAGGTGCTGTGTGGACAGCTGCCTGGGAACCAGGAGAGCCAGCAGGGTCTGAAGCTGGTGGCTGGGGGTGCTGGGGCACACACAAGCCAGTGGGTCCTGGGTGCCCAGCTCAGCAGGGCAGAGAGGAGCGCAAGGGGACACCTAGCTGGAGGCCAGGGAGGGTCCCAAGGACAGCAAGTACACTCTGAGCCCTCCCCTGCACCGCCCTCAGGCCACATTCACTTCCTTTAGGGCACTCAGCTGCCCCCCTCCTAGTCTGTGGTGGGTCCCCAGCATGGCTCTGTTCCAGGCCTTGGGAGGGGACCACAGTAGAAGCCATAGCAGAAGGCAAGCACGCACCCCAGGAGCCCCCCCCCCACACACAGTGGGGAGGCTCGGCCATTGTGAGAAGGTAACTGGCCCGAGGGGCCACAGACAGCGGGGCCACAGGAGCTGCAGGGGCAGGCCAGGCCCTGCCCTCCATGCAGGATGGGCAAGTAGGGCAGATAGAGGCACAACTCTGAACTGTTGACGCAAGACATGTCTGCGTCTGCACCTGTAAAGAATTTTTGTGAGCTGATTTGAGCCAAACTGACGACAGTTGCTGGCACGCAAAATGTCAACGGGCTGAGAAAATGCTCTGAAGAATGGCAGTTTTGCAGCTTATTTTATGCACTAAAATTAAAGGAGGGGGGGGTGGCTTTTTTTGTGGCTTTGCCCTTGTCTAGGGCCTGGGCCCAGTCAAAGCTCAGTAACTGTTGGCTGAGTTGAGTCCCTTCTTGGGGCCGGTCAGTGAGAATGACTCTCTCAGACTGTAACTGGTGACTGTTGGCAGAGACACTCCAAGGGCTTGGTGGGTGGGCCAGGGCATAAGGAGGTGGATGAGAGGCTGGCTGGTTTGTTTCCTTATTTATTGTAAGTAGGGCAGGGGGTACAGGTGAGGTATAGAGGGAAGAGCACCCTGGCCATGCCACCTTTTGGAAACCTGCAGGGAGCAGGGACAGCAATTTGTGCCCAGCAGGCTGGCTCTGAATGGGGCCGGCTCCCAGGCCTCCCCTGCCGTTGCCTGTCCCATGGTCCTGGCCAGAGCAGAGCCTCTGTGCAGTAGAACTCAGTTTGCGGTTTGTGGAAGGGCCTGCTTTTGTCCCACTGCAGCTGCTCAGCTGAGTGAGCTCCTGAGCCTTCGAAGGGCCTTGGGTCAGGCCAGCCGGAGGTGAGCCCACGTGGGCCTGCGTTGTCTTGCTGGACCCTTGGCTGCTCTGCAGAGAAAAAGGAGCAGAGGTGAGGAGGTTGCGGAGGAGGCCGGCTTATCCCTCATGAGTCCAAGGGGGCCGCTGGGGCTGCAAGTACTTGGGGCCTTGGCCCACCCATTCTCCTAATCCAGATGGGGCCTTGACAGCTTCCTTCTCCACCTGAGTCGGCTCAGGCTGCGTAACAAAGATACCACGGCCCAGGGGGCACAGTGGTTAAACCACAGACATTTACTCCCCACAGTTCTGGAGGCTGGGGGTTGGAGCTGAGGGTGTGGCACGTTCGTGCCCTGGTGAGGACCCTCTGCCTGGCTTGCAGACAGCCGTCTTCTTATCATGTCCTCACACAGCGGGGAGTAGAGAGAGGAAGCAAGCTGTCTCCTGTCTCCTCTTCTGAGGGCACTGACCCCACCTGAGGGCTCCACCCTCATGACCTCACCTTCTCCCAGAGGCCCCACCTCCTAATACCACCCTGATGTGGATTAGGGTTTCTTTTTTAAAAAAATTTATTTAATTCTTATTCAAGTACAGTTTTCTGTTTTATATTCCCTGCCCTGCCCCCCACCCCCGTGCTCCCCACCTCCCTCCCATTTCCGCCCCCCACCTTAATTATTGTCCATGTGTCCTTTATACTTATTCATGTGAGTCCCTCCCCTTTTCCCCTATGATTCTCTCCCCTCTCCTCTCTGGACCCTGTCAGCCTGTTCCGTATTTGAGTATCATTGGTCATATTTTGCTTGCTTGTTTGTTTTGTTGTTTAGATTCCTGTTAAAGGTGAGATCATATGGTATTTGTCTTTCACCGCCTGGCTTATTTCGCTCAACATAATGCTCTCCAGTTCCACCCATGATGCAAAAGGTAGGAGCTCCTTCTTCCTTTCTGCAGCATAGAATTCCATTGTGTAAATGTACCATAGCTTTTTGATCCAGTCATTTACCGATGGGCATCTTGGTTGCTTCCAACTCTTGGCTATTGTAAATTGTGCTGCTATGAACATTGGGGTGCATAGGTTCTTTTGGATTGGTGTTTCAGGGTTCTTAGGATATACTCCTAATAATGGAATTGCTGGGTCAAAAGGCACGTTCATTTTTAGTTTTCTTAGAAAGTTCCATACTGTTTTCCATATTGGTTGTACCAGTTTGCAATTCCAACAACAGTGAACTAGGATCTCCTTTTCCCCACAACCTCTCCAGCACTTGTTGTTTGTTTCTTTGTTTATGATAGCCATTCTGACTTGTGTAAAGTGGTATCTCNCCATTGGAACTTTAATAGGTATTGCATTGAATCTGTAAATTGCTTTGGGTAGTATGGACATTTTGATGATGTTAATTCTTCCAATCCATGAGCATGGTATATGTTTCCATTTGTTTGTGTCTTCCTTGATTTCTTTCTTCAGTGTTGTATAGTTTTCTGCGTACAGGTCTTTAACCTCCTTGGTTAGGTTTATTCCCAGATATTTTATTTTTGTTTTTGCTATATCGAATGGGATTTTTTCCTGATTTCTGCTTTTTCTGTTTCATTGTTGGTATACAAAAATGCCTTTGATTTCTGGATATTGACTTTGTATCCCACTGTTTTGCCAAATTCATTTATTAGTTCAAGCAGTTTTTTGGTAGAGTCTATAGGCTTCTCCATGTACACTATCATGTCATCTGCAAACAATGCCAGTTTTTTTCCTCCACTCTGATTTGGATGCCTTCTATTTCCTTTTCTTGTCTGATTGCTGTGGCTACAACTTCTAATACTATATTGAATAGAAGTGGTGAAAGTGGGCAACCTTGTCTTGTTCCTGATCTTAGTGGAAAAGCTTTTAGTTTTTGCTCATTGAGTATAATGTTGGCTGTAGGTCTTTCATATATGGCCTTTATTATATTGAGGATTGTTCCCTCTATTCCCCTTTTTCTGAGTACCTTTATCATAAATGGGTGTTGTACCTTATCAAAAGCTTTTTCTGCATCTATTGATATGATCATGTGGTTTTTGTCTTTGCTTTTGTTTATGTGATGTATTACATTTACTGATTTACGAATACTGAACCATCCTTGCATCCCTGGGATGAATCCTACTTGGTCGTGGTGTATGATCTTTTTGATGTATTGTTGGATGTGATTTGCCAATATTTTGCTGAGGATTTTAGCATCTATGTTCATCAGCGATATTGGCCTGAAGTTTTCTTTCCTTGTTGTGTCTCTATCTGGCTTTGGAATTAGGATGATGCCGCCGGCTTCATAAAAAGAGTTGGGGAGTTTTCCCTCCTTTTGGATTTTTTGGAATAGTCTGTGAAGAATAGTTGTTAGCTCTTCCTTAAAAGCTTTGTAGAATTCTCTTGTGAAACTGTCTGGTCCAGGGCTTTTGTGTGATGGGAGTTTTTTGATGACTTCTTCAATTTCATCTGCTTTTATTGGCTGTTCAGATTTTCTGCTTCTTTTTCATTGAGTTTTGGAAGATTATATTTTTCTAGAAATTTGTCCCTTTCACCTAGGGTTTCAAATTTCTTGGCATACAGTTCTTCATAGTAATTCCTTACAATCCCTTCTATTTCTGTAGTATCAGTTGTGATCACTCCTCTTTCATTTCTGATTGTGTTTATTTGGGTCCTCTCTCTCCTTTTCTTGATGAGCCTACTTAAAGGTTTGTCTATTTTGTTTATCTTTTCAAAAAACCAACTCCTAGATTCATTGATCCTTAGAATTGTGCTTTTAGTCCTCTAATTTGTGACTATAATCAACCAGTTCTGTGAGCATCCTGATGACCAGTGTTTTGAACTGTGCATCCGAGAGGCTGGCTATTTCCTGGTCACTTAGAGTTATCAGCTCTGGGGCTTTGAGTTCTTCTTGAGCCATCTTTTGGACTGTTCGTGCCTGTTACGTATGAGGAGCAGAGCCCTAGGTGTTCACCAGAGCAGGGCAACTCAGTCGCTGGGTTGTGACGCTCTACGTGGGGGCAGGGTCAGAGAGGAGCAATGGCGGTCTTGTCTGCCGCCTCCACTGCTGCCTCCACAGCTGCCACCGTCACCGGGACCCACTCATTCTTTCCTGCCTGACCCTGCTCCGCCGCTGGCTCCGCCCCTCTTACCAGTCCCGGTCGAACAGTTCGTTGTTGTAGGACTTCCATATAGTTCAATTTTCTGTTCTTTGGCTGTGTCTTTGTTCTCCAAACCTTTGTTGTATTCAAACTTGGTTGTGAGAGAAGGCACAGTGTTTCCACCTATGCCTCCATCTTGGCAGAAGTCTCTCTGGATTAGGGTTTCCACAGATGAATTTTGGGGGGCCACAAGCATTCAGTCCCTAGCAGGCTCTGTCTGCTGTCCTGCCTTCTGGATTTCATTTCTGAGACCTCTCTGGGTCTCAGTGCCAACATCTGCACAAGAGCCCAGCAAACGCCCCTGAACACCCCTGCATGCGGACGAAGCGCCGAGTCTGGGCCTGGCGGGTAGCTTGTTCTCTGTAAACGCGCATCTGCGGTGCGTGCCAGCAGAGCCAGTGCTGCTGGTCCCCACGGTCCCACTGTTGGGCCTCCGGAGCAAGTGGGGTGGACGCTGAGGGCCTCTAACTCTGTCCCCTGAGGCTGTCCTGGGCCCTCCTCTTTCCTCCAGGCTCACCTCCTCCACCCCAGGCTTCATGATCCCTTCTCTCTGTCCATGCAGCGATGGTCCCCAGAATCATGTGCACCACCCTTGTCTGGACATCTCTACTTGGATGTCCCAGGGACACCCTGAGGTAGCTTGTCCTAAGGTGGAATGACTGTCGCCATTACTGTCCCCCATCCCTGGCTCCTGCCCTGCACCCCCCACTTGCCCAGGCATAGACCCTGGCCAGCAGAGCCCGTCACTCAGTTCCTGGAGTGTGGCTAACCTGGACAATTCGAGGCACGGGGGAGGTGTGGCCATGGCTGGGAGGCTGCGGCCCCCCCGGAACAGCTGCCTGGACTGGAGTTGCCATCAGTGTGGACCAGAGGGTACGATCACCCCCCTGGGCCTCCTAGCTCTGTGTTTCTCAGCAGCAGCATCTCTTCCCCTCCATCTCCCTCCCCAATGCAGCCCTGGAGCCGCACCCCCCGGGGCAGCTCCCTGACTGGATGCGAAACTGTGAATCTGCGGCTGCTTCTCCACCTCCCTTCCTTCCCAGGGGTCGCTGATGATCGTGCCGGGATCCCCCATGGTGGGAGTTTGAAATTACAGTCCCATCCCTTTGGATTTACTCATTCTGGAAACGTCCTCTGGGGCCGGCTGTCCAGGCCCTGGAGATGACTCAGACCCCTCTTGGCCGGGCTCCTCCTCAAACCCTTCCTCTCCGTCAGGTCCCATTTCTGCTGCAGGAGGAGGTTTGCACCTGCCAGGCCTGACACTGACCTCCTTGCAGGGCCCACGCCTGACGTTTCTGCTTTGGCCCATGTCCCAAATGGCCATCAGTGCTTCTGTCCGCCCCTCCCGCACCTGGCCTCACAGCTGTGCGAGCTGACAGCTAGCTGTCAGAGTGAGCTCCCCTCTTTTATTTCTTTGAGTGTGACTGTTGGCCGTGTGGCAGTGGGGTGGCTCATCCAGGTCCCCTGTGTGGGGGCGGGACAAAAGCACCGGCCTTGGAGCTATAGAAATGGGGCATGTCTAGGACATCTCAGCCTGGGGCAGCCTCTGCATTTACATACCCCTCCCTACCCACTTCCAGGGGCCTCAGCACCAGGTTTGCAGACTGAGGCCCCCCTGCCTGCCTTTTGCTGCCCCCCCCACACACACAGAGCCTGAGGCAAAGAGAGGTGGTTCTTTCCTTTAAAAAAGAAAAATCTCGCCCTGGAGAGATTTGTGAGCATCCTTAGAAAAGGCTTTCAGGCAGAAAAAGCTCTTATATTCTAAGCAAATTCAGAAAAGGTCGGTGAGGGGGGCTGGTGCTGAGTAGTGAGAAGTGCTCCTTGTTCTCAAGAAGCGAGAGGGCTGCTGGGGACGGCAGGGGTGGGGGGCCCTGGGAGCAGAGAGAAGAGATTCTGCTGGCAACCAGGCAGCCAGGTGGGCCTCTAGGAACCTGGGGCTCTCCCTGCCACCTGCTTCCTCCTACCTGGCCTCAGGCACCCTCTCACAGCCCACCCCCCACACCTTGCCTTGAGGGATCTACTGCCCACAGCCCACTCCACACCTACCCACCCTCACGCCTTGTGGCTTTGAGTCATTTTGACTCTTCCATGAGGTCACAACCCAGGGAGGGCATCTGATTGGGCCGGCCAGGGGGCCTGGCTGTCCCTGGCTGTCCCTGGCTGTCCCTGGCTGTCCCTGGCGTACCAGGGTGGCCTCTGGATGGGGACCTCCCCATGGCTGCACCTCCTCTGCTGGTGGAGACGGTTCCGCAGGAAGCCCACCATCTGAGGACTGGCCCTGAGCTTCGGTAGGAGGGCGCGCAGGGGTCCCATAAGCCACACTCTTTGAGAATTCAGTGAGAGCCGAGGTTCCTGCTCTGCTTTTGGCAACTGTGTGACCAAGGACAAGTCACTGACTTCTCTGAGCCTCGGTTTCCTCATCCACAGAACTGAGGTCCCTCCACACCTCTATGACAGGCTCTTTGGAAGGTGACTGAGATACAGCCTGTGACGTGCTTGGCGCCCAGACAGAGGCACTCCCGAGGCAGAGGGGAGTGATTGCGCAGCTGCCCTGAGCTGAGCAAGTCGGGGGCTGGAGGGAGAGGCTGCACAGATCTTACCCACAGCGTCATCCCGAGTGAAAGGAGCAGCTGGACACGTCGACGTGGCTCCCAGCGCAAGTTCCTGGTGTTCTCACTGCCCTAAGCCCGGCCCTCCAAATGGAGACCCTTCACCCCAAGCCCCAGTCCCCCAAATGTAACACCACAAGGGTCTGTGTTGGAGACCCCACTCTGCCTCATGGCATAGCTGGGTGACTCTCTTTTCTCTAAGTCTCCATCTCCTTCATTGGAGCAAGGCGCTGAGGACAACACCAGAGCAGGGGAGGGACAAAAAGGCCTTCTGTAAGATATGACCACGGGGGCAACACTGAGGCTCTTTGGATTGTAAGGAGGAGGCTCAAAGGTCCAGCCCAGAGAATTTTCCCTGCAGGAGGGTTGGTGACTGGAGAAAGGGGAGGCCAGGGGGCAGCTGGTCAGAGAGGGGACCCTGCTTGTGGCTGGGCCAAGGGGCACCCAAGGACAGAGATGTTGAATCATCTGATTTATGTCTCAGTGTGTTATGCTGCATGTCACCCCCTGTTCGCTCCAAGTTTGTCCCAAAAGACTGCTCCCCCAAAGCAGGGGTACTTGGGGCAGGGAAGAATCCGGCAAGCCCCCATAGGTCGGGCCAGTGCCGACCAGAGTGTGCCCTTGGGAAGCAGAGGGCAGTACAGGGAGTTCATTATTTTTTTTTAAGATTTTATTTATTTACTTTTAGAGAGTGGAAGGGAGGGAGAAAGAGAGGGAGAGAAACATCAGTGTGTGGTTGCCTCTTGTGCACTCCCTGCTGGGGACCTGGCCTGCAACTCAGGCATGTGCCCTGACTGGGAATCAAACCCTGGACCCTCTGGTTTGCAGGCCAGCACCCAATCCACTGAGCCACACCAGCCAGGGCAGTACCAGGACTTTAAAGATGATTTAGAAGCAAAAGCTTTCTGGGAATGCAGTGCTGTGCTGGGGTCAAAGTCAGGGTGACCCCAGTGGAATGCTTTAAAAAAAATTAGACATAATTAACATAACATAAAATTTGCCAATTTAAAGTACACTCACCACATTCTGCAGCCATCACCGCTAACTCCGGAACGTTTCCGTCACCCCCAGAAGAAGCCCTGTCCTCATTAGCGGTCACCCTGTTCTCCCTCTGCCCAGCCCCTAGCAACCACTGGTCTGTCTTCTGTCTCCGTGGGTTTGCCTCCTCTGGACGTGATATAAATGGAATCACACAATATTTGTCCTTCGGTGTCTGGCTGCTTCCATGTAGCGTGGTGTTTTCTGGGTTCACCCATGTCGTAGCCCGTGTCAGAACCTCATTTCTTTTTACTGCAGGATAACGTTCCATTGTATGGACAAACCACATCCTGGTTATCTGATCGTCAGCTGACGGACTTTGGGTTGTGCCCCCTTTTTGGCCTCTGTGCGCAGGGCTGCTCTGAACGCTCTCGAGCTAGTTCTTGGGTGAAGACAGCGTTCCAGTTTTCTCACTAGTGCCTGGGAATGGGATGGCTGGGCCGTCTGATGGCTCTGTTCATCTTTTTGTGGATCTGCCTAACTGTTTCCATGGTCTGCTTTTGTAGCATGGAGTGTGAGATGTTAGGAAGCACAACAGATTTTAAGAGGTAGCCACTCACTTTTCAAAGGGTGTGTATTTAGGGAATATACTCACACAGCTGAGAGAGGCTGCCCCAGGGCAGGGAGAACCCAGGGCTGGCTGAGAGCCCCTTATTAACAGCGTTGAGCCCCAGCTGAGACAGAGCCGTAGGTGGTAAAGGGTGGACAGGAGAAGCAGTGCCTGCTTTTGTCTGCCTTGCTTTGGGGACAGAGCTCTGCCAGAACAGGGCTTACAGTCTCCCTCCCCATCCCCGCTACCAACCCCCCAGTCACTGGTCGGAGGGGCGGGGAGGGGGGCTACAAGGTGAGGGAAGGTGGTCTGGAACCAAGGGAGAGGAATCAGCGTATCAGCCTTCTTCCATGCAGCCCTCTTGCCCCTTCCGGCCTGTGTGGCCCAGCCAGTCCCAGGCCTGCCTCCAGCCCCAGAGGAGGCCCCCATCCCCCACTCCCCCCCAACCTAGTCCATCTCAGGGTCAGAGCTGGGGACAGACCACAGCAGGTGTCCCCTCCTCCAGCCCCCAGGGCTCTGCAGCTCTCTGCTCCCCACCAGGACGGGGTTGGCTGTCAGCCTGATGGATCTCTCTGGGGATGACTTGTGGACGCCCAGATGCACCAGCGTTAGCTGTTTTCTTGTAAAAGCTCTGGCACATTATTCAAGGGAAGTCTCTCAACAAAATGGTTAGCACGTTAGACAGGATAGAGTGGGTGAGGGATCATTTGGAACAGAGGCCCTGCCTGATACCCCCTGCGTGTTTCCAGGCCTTCGGAACCTCTGGGGGAGGTTTGGCCTGGCTTGTGCGAGGATATCAGGCCCCATGGCGAGGGGTCCAGGGCTGGGGCAGCCTTGTTTGAAGATGCAGACAGGCAGGAAGTGCCCCTTACTCAGAGGCCGTCAGACGCAGGGATCTGGGCCGAGGTGTCTGGAGGAGCTTTCTGGAGGGGAGGGCATCCGTAACCCTGGAGCACATTTTGGTTCTTCTCCAGGCCAGCAGCCAATTTGCTCTCAGGGGAAGTGACCAACCCTCCCCGTTTACCCAGGACAGAGGGAGTTCTTGGAATGCAAACTTTTTAGTTCTTAAACCAGGACCATCCCAGGCAAAGTGTGGTGAGTTAGTTTAACATCTGCTAACCCTGACTATAGGCAATTGGGAGATGTTATGTTGTAAACCCTCCCCAGGGGGCGCTGTCACCCCATTGGGAACAGCTGGCCCGGGGGCTCTCCTGGCCCACTTCTGGGCATTGTGCTGGTAGGGCCTTCCCTATGGTCATGTTTCTTTCTCCCGTCAACTTTTGAAAATGTGAATATTTCACCCCTAGCTGTATGGACATATAATATTGGTTAAGTTTAAGGTGTACAATGTGATGACTTGATACATGTATACATTGCAAAAGGATTACCATAACTTGGTTAATTAACACATCTATCACCAGACATTGATATTTTCTGTAGCGATCCCTTCGGCTTTTAATCTTGAAAATTCTAAACCTCACAGAGAAACTACAAGAATAATAAACACCAGTAAGTGCTTTTAAAGTCCTTTCCCTTCTTTTCTTTTTCTATAAACGTCTTTTAGTTTTAAAAATATTATTATATATTCCTAGAGCTATTTTTAAAATTTGATGTTTTGTAATACATTACCATCATTGCTTCTTCTTTAAACGTTTTGCTCAAATTGTCTCAGGTTTGGCCAGCGGGAACTCCACCAACAGCTGACCTACCACATTCACTTCACGGTGTCTTTGTAGTCCTCTTTCTCATAAGAAAGTGTCATACTAAAGACATGCAGTAAGGGTGCCATGCTCAGAGTTACTTGAATTAATGATTTTTCCTGTGCAATTACGTCATACCTGCCGCTCATAGGACATACAGTAAGGTTCGTTTGCTTCTGTTTATGTCAAACTTGGGGTTTGCTTTTTAAAATCCATTGGATTTAATTTTGTTTGGGATACATAAAACACTCCAGATGAAAACTGCGTAAAAAGGCAAATTCATAGCCGTCCCACTGCCCCCCTCTTCGCCATGTCCCCCCATGTTTATTAGTTCCCAGTTCATTGTTTCTGTATTTCTTTTTGCAAAACTAAGCATACAGGTATATGGATAGTCCCCCTTACACAACCTGTAGAATTCACTTTATAGTCTGTTGTGTTTGGCTTGTGTTACTTAATAATATACGAGGGGGATGCCCCCCAAACTGGAATTACCTTCTGGAGGCTTCCCCCACTAGGCGAGTGTTCTAGGAACCCATCTGTATCAGTGTACCTACTGGCATTGTTGTGAGAGGCTGCGTTTGGCTTCAGTGAATTTTTTCTGAAGGCTCAAATTGTTTGCCCATTTCATGATGGGTGATTTACAAACACCTGCCCACACTGCACTGAGGCTTCAGCAGTTTATGACCGAAAAGTGGCGTGATCCCTGTACCCAACCCTCTCTATTCACCTGATCTTACCCTAAGCGACTCTTTTTTGGGGTTTCCCTGGATGAAAAAAGCCCTTAAAGGGAAACATTTTGCTAACATGGAAGAGGTTAAACAAAAAATGGCAGAAGCACTAAAAGGATGAAAATCAATGAGTTCAAAACTGTTCTGAATGGTGGAAAAATGTCTTGATAGGTGTATTGCATCAAACAGAGAGGACTTTGAAGGGGTCTGGAGTTTGGGGTTTTTTTAATATATATTTTGTAAGTATTTGGTTTTTTTAAAGATTTTTATTTATTCATCTTTAGAGGGGAAAGGAGGGAGAGAGGGAGAGAAATATCAATGTATGGTTGCCTCTCGTGAGTCCCCTGCTGGGAACTGACCTGCAACCCAGGCATGTGCCCTGACTGGGAATCGAACCGCAATCGTGTGGTTCGCAGGCCCACGCTCAGCCCACTGAGCTACAACAGCCAGGGCTGAAGGGGTCTGAAGTTTAAACACAATTTTAAATAAATAAATTCCAGGGTTTTGGGGGGGTCCCTTCTCCTATATCCTGGAAACCGTTCCATGAGAATTCATAGGGATTTTCTTCAGTCTGCGGCTGCAAGAATTTCCTTAAATAGATATACCATCATTTATATTCAAGTCGTCTATGAGGATTATTTGTTTTTTCCAATGTTATGCAATCTCAAATGATCCCACCTTTTGCATTGTGACTTCATATTTGTAGGTAGATTCCTAGATGTGGGATCACAGTCAGAGTATAAATCCGTATGTAGTTATGTCTTGCATAGGATAGTGCCAACTGATGAACTTTCCCTAGAGTGGGTCACGAGGGAATTCCGCAGTTCCTCGGCAGCCGTAACAGAGGCCCCCCGTGGGTCCTGTGGGCCATGGCCCTGACACTGGCAAGTCCTGACACTAACTCACCTTGTCCTCCAGACACAGATTACCCATGAGAGATGCCCCGCTGGGGGATACAGGCAAGAGAGGGTGCCACTGCTGAGCCCCGCCCCTGCTTCATCGGTCCTCTCAGAGTCTTCAATAGTCTTCTCAGCATCTAGCTTGTACCCACGCTTTTTCCTTTCTCCACAAAAGCCTGCTGTTCCCCAGCTTCCACCCAGTGGCCTTCACAATTCATGATTATTTTGGACAAAAATAAAGCTTCAGTCTGTGTCTTTACATCTGACTTTCTTGGGAAACCTCAGATGATCTTTTCCGATTGAGTTGAATCTCATACCCCAGAAAAAACTCCCAGTCCGGGGCACACTTTGTATACGAGAGAAAGAAAAATGACCCCTTTGTGTTTGCCCGGAGAGGGCCCTGAACTGGGACTGGGGCCAGTTGCGTCCTTGCCCGGGGCCACAGCCCCAGTTGGAGGGTCCCCTGGCTCCACCCTGCTGAGGGCAGTTCCGGCCAGATTCTGGGAAGCCGGGGCCCTGCGGGCTGGAGACACGACCCTGTCTCACCGCACAGACCGATGTGGTGTGTGTGAAAGAGAGTTCTACAGCGGCCACTGTCAGAATGCCAGCAGTTACCTCTGGGTGGCGTGTTCCCGTGTTTATTGTTATGTTGTCATTGTTTGAAAACAGTCATTTAAAAAATTTTTATTTTAAGATATTAGTTAAAAGGTCATTGAGTTCTCCTGGCTTGCATGTGCTGTGAGACAGAAAAAATAGATGCGTTCAGCAGCCTCACATTTCCACCAGGCGTAATTTCAAGTTGAATCACTAAGTTGATAACAGGATGTCGCTTTTGGTCCCCTGTCAACTCTGTCACCACCAAGAACAGAACTCCTGTGTCCATCCACCCTGTGCCTGGAGCTGCGCTAGGTGTGACTGTGACACGTTGTTGTCCCTAAGACGGTGGCAGTGGAGTAGCAGGGGCAGCCGTGCACAAATCCCCACTGAGCATAAAGAGGTGGACGACCCAGAGGGGAAGGGACACGCTGTGTCTGAGCTGGGGGCGAGGAGGACCGTTGGCAGGGAAGGCTCCTGGGGAGTGATGCCCAGCTGAGTCTGAAAGCCGTGGTGGGTTCTCCAGGCTCTGTGCAAATGTGGGAGTGCGGGATGCCCAGCTGCCACGGGTGAGGCCAGACCCAGACCCTGGAGGCCTTGTCTGAGACCGGAGGCACTGTGACTTCCTCCTGCTGGGGTTTTCCTAACTGACGCAGAAAGCCTATGGACAGAAGGGCAGGCTTACCCCTCGTTATTCCAGAGGTGGGAACTGAAACTGAGGGGTGACATTAGGGAGAAGACATTTGACCTATGAGGGGGAGGGGCTTGCTGACATCACTGGGAGGTGGGGCAAGTACTGTCTCTTTAAGTACTTGGTTCCAGTGCAGGGAGGCGGTCAAACAAGCTGGCTGTCCGGGGTTTCTGCGTGGAGGAGAAGGTTCAACAAGCTCACCACCCAAGTTCCCTCCGAACATGTTCCCTCTGAACACCGGATGTTCCCTCTGAACATCCAGTGCTCTGTGGGGAGGAAGAGGGATCTGGGATCAGCCTGGGCCTTCCTCCCAGACGCAGGGTCAGGCGTTTCCGTTTTCTACTCATCTGAGTCCATCCTCTTAATTTTTTGACTTGAGATTCAGTTTCTCTGATTCTTTGAAAAACTCAAGTAAGCTCCATATGTTGCTCTCTATTCTTAGAGTCTGAAAAATATTTTATAAATATAGTTTCTCCCCCTCCCTCCCTCTCTCTCTCTCCTTTCTCTCACTCACGCAAGCACACTACACACAGTTAACACCAAAATTATGCACAAGAATGATTATAATTAGAAAGTAGAAACTTCTCCACCTGGCCTCCCACCATCTTCCCGTAACCCCAGACTTCTGCTCTGCATTGTGGAGCCCCGGGCAAGTCATCTGCTCTCTCTGGACCTGATCTAAGAGACCGCCTGGTAAAGTAGCTGTCTCAGGGCTGGGCACACAGTAGGTGGGTCATAACTGGCAACTGAAGTTGTGCGGCATTGCCTTGGGGCAGCCTGGGCATGGGCAGAGAAAAGGACCAAGGGTGGGTGGAGAATGGGTGGAATCAGCGATGTTCTCGGAAGATGGGACACAGGCATTGATTTGCAGGGTGGCTTGGAGGTTTCCAAAGAGACTGTGATTCACAAGTCCAGGTTCCCCCTCCCTTGAATGGCCCTAGACACCCAGCTTTGAGACATGCCTTCCTAATCCCGTCCTCCGTTCCTAAACCACACGTTCCACTTCTGTTGATTCGTTTTATGGATTCCTCTACTGATCGTATTCTGATTATAAAAGAAAATCATACAGGATGGGGGGGGAAGTAGGTTTACAGTTCTGAGTGTGTGAAACACAGTGTTTATTCTTGTGTTATTATTTGTTAGGTATTATTTTTCCATACAATGAACAGTTGTGAACCTACCTTTGCCCCACCCTGTATATGTTCAAATTGGGGGGAGGGGGGTAATGAAGAACATCACTGAGTCTTCCTGTGCAGAGGTCACCCCCGTTACTGTGTTGGTGTCTTCCCTTCCAGGCTTTTCCGTGCACGTATAGCTGTTGCAGAGAGACAGAGGCAGCTCTATGAGTTGCGTCTATCTGGATTCGTGAATATTAACATGACCAGTCAGCCTACAATCAGTGGCGTCTGACATTTGTTGGTACTTCTCTGTGCCAGCCACTGTTCTCCACAGGCGTGTCAACTCCTGTAATCTTCCTAACACTCCTGTGAAGTAGGTGCAGTTGTCAGCCCCATATTACAGGGGTAGAAACGGAGGCACCAAACGTGCCAAAGTCACCCGGCAAGATCTCGAACCTGGGCCTGTGCTGTAACGGGGACCTCTCCCTGCTGCCTTTCTTCCTTCCTGGTTTGAGCCTAGAAGGCACGTTGTCTCTTAATGGACCTTGGATGCGTGCACCTGGCACTCCGGAAGCCTCCCTGTTACCCTTTGTGTTGATGGGAGGGGGTGTGTGGAAGGAGGCCAGGTGCCCCAGAGGAGGAGCCCGGCTGTTCACACAGGTGCACTCAGTGTGTCCCTGAGTGGGCAGCGCCCCCTCGGGGGCCTGATCCTCTGCTCTGCCCCACTCAGAACCCAGGAGGGTCAGCCCACAGGAGGGCTGCTCCCCCCTGGGAGCCTCCTGCTATTAACCCAGCTCAGGGGACACAGGTACAATCCCAAACACCAAAGTACCCGTCCACACGGAGAGCCGGGGAGACCTGTGGGCCTCCTCCCATTTGCGCATCAGCCCCTTCCACCTCCGAGTGAGCCACTCTGTGACAGACGGCTTGGTCACCAGCCTGAGTGCTGGTCAGGGTCTCAGCCTCACACTTCTTTGCTGATTAGCCTTGACAGAGTGACTGCGTTTCTTCTGTCCCTCGGTTTCCTCATCTGTAATAAGATGGTACTCGCACCTTCCCCTAAGGATGCTGGGAAATGAAGTGAATGAATGTGACTCAGTAATCCATCCTGAGTTGTGTGCTCCTTGGAGAGGGCCTAGAAACGTGCCTGGCATCTAGTAAGTGCTCAGTCAATACTAGCCTTTGATTCTGGCGCTTTACCCTTGGACCAGCCCAGGCACAAGTCCCTGGAAGCTATAGTTTCTTGCTTTCTGTCTATTCCCCGGGAAGTGTGCTCTCCTTCAGGGCGGGGACCGGGTTTTCCCACCATGGTGTTTACCCTGCTGGCCCGTCAGTGTGTGAGTGAGCCCTGAGCACATGCTTATTTCAGTGTGTAAATAAGTGAATGAATGAACGCACTCCCACCACCTGGGTCTAGGAGCTCCTCAGAATGTTGGCAAATTCTGAGCATCGATCAGATTTCCAAAGGGGCCCGTGATCCTGAACAGGCTCAGGGGTGGCCACAGGCCCTGGGACAGAGCCAGTTAGCCGGCCATGGCAGGTAAGCTCAGGGAAGGGCAGTGGTTCTAAGCTCACTCTTGGCTCCTCAGAGGGCCTTTTGTAGGGCCTGGCATTTTGTGTCCCCATGTGAAATTCCTTGGCCCCAGCACATAGTCGAATGCATTTGCTGTAATGGATTATTTGCTGGAAGTTGCTTGCCTTCTGATCCTCGCTCACACGCCAACCTGCTTGTTTTGACAGCTGAGGTTTTGAGAAACATCCATACAGTTTAGTGACCAAATCAAACTGCCAGTTGGAAGCAGTGGTGGAGGCAAGACACGGCTCCCCACCCTTCCCAGGAGGGGAGGGGCCATCTCCCGCCCCACTCTCCCTTTGCTTCCCAGGGCTCTGATTTCCTGCTCTCCGCCATCAGCCCTTGTGCCGGCAGGGGCCAGTGCTCCTTCGGCGCGCAGGCTCCCTTGTCTCCTCGCTTAGCAGGATGAGTTTCCCAGGCCGCTACTCGGCCTTTGTATTGTGTTTGTAACTTTACTTGGTTGTACACCTTGCATAAAAAAGTCACATGAAAAAATACGTGACACACGTGGCCACTTTCCTCCGACATCGAGTAATTTCTTAGGGAAGCAAGCATTGGTTGGTCAACGTGTTTTTAACGCTGCCCTGCTATTTGCCGAACTGGGGATCTACTTTGTGGTGGCGCTCGTTGTGTATGGGTACGAAAGTGAAAATTTTAACACAGGTGCAGCATCAGAAAGTGTCGTTTCGTTGTTTTATAATTTATCGCGTGTTTATTAGTAAGTGTTTAGCTGTATATGTGTACATATGAACTGCTGATGAGATTAACGACTTCCCACGTGCTTGTTTACCTATTAGTTTCTTCTTGGTGATATTTCTTTGTGGCTTTTGCATACTTAGCTTGGACTCTGAGAAACAGGTGTGTGCCCACGCACTCACATGCCGGTTTGATTGTGTCACGCCACTGGTGTGTTCATCCATGTTCCTTCTTAGCCTCAGTTTGCTCTGATTCTAAAAACCAGAAACTGAACTTTTTTAAGTTCAGTGTTGTGATTAAAAAAAAATCTTGCTCAGGCTGGTGTAGCTCAGTGGATTGAGCACGGGCCTGTGAACCAAAGGATTGTGCTTCGATTCCCAGTCAGGGCACATGCCTGGGTTGCAGGCCAGTTCCCAGCAGGGGACACACGAGAGGCAACCATACATTGATATTTCTCTCCCTCTCTCCTTCCCTTCCCCTCTAAAGATAAATAAGTAAAATATTTTTAAAAAATCTCCTCTTGTTTCAACCTTAGACCTTCATGAGGACACTAGACAAAGTAGGAACTGAAGAAAGTGACAAATCTTTGGGGGCCTAAGATAAATAACACCCTCTTTCCTTTTCTTAGACCTCAGCCCTTCCCATGCTCTGAGCCAGGGCCTCAGAACAGTGTGTTTTCTTCCCCACTTTACAGGTGAAGACTGTCCAGGCTTATTATGGGAGGAGCCAGCTTCCCCTTCCTCCTCCCCCTCCCACCCCCCTGCCAGCAGGCCTTTGTGGAGCAGTTTTGGGGCGCCACCTAGCTGTGTAGCCATTGGCGACGATATTGCCAGCAGCGGACCCCCCATCAGGGTGGGGCATGGAGAGAGAGCCTGGCTCGTGGGCCCACCGTGCCGCCCAGAAGTGCCGCTCCCCGTCCTATTGGAAAGGGGAAATGAGGGGCCCCGAGTCAAGAGCTTGCCTCACTGTGCAGCATGAAATAAGCAAACACAGAAAGGACCTATGACAATGGTGGTCGTGGTGGTGGTGACGGTGCTTGTCATTCTCTACCACAGACCCTCCATTCGCTGTCACTTAGCTGTCACTTAGCTGTCACTGTGTGCCAGGCCGTGAGCCAAGCATTCCACACATTTTGTCATCACAGCCACGCTGGGAGGTGGGTGCGATATTTATTCCCACTTCACAGGTGAGGAAAGTGAGGCTGAGAATAATTAAGGTCACAAATTAGGAAGTGGCAAAGCTGGGATCCCATGCCAGATCTGTGGCAGGCGGGGCGAGGCAGGAGGAATAAATATGACTTTTATCTGCATTGTACCAGTGGGCAGACCCCGTGTCGGAGAGCTCTGCGGCCTGCCCAAGGCCACACCGCAACATGGGACAGGGCCTGGTCTTGGGTCCAGGGCTCCCGAGTCCCGTGCTTGTCCCACCACCGACAGAGCGATAACCACTATTAACAGAGTGCACACCGTGTGCCTGGTGTCCTTCTGGGGCCTCCCTGGTCCTCAATGACTTGGGAGCAGGTCCTAGATAGAGGTTGGTGGGACCAGGGCTATCCGAGCCCGAACCTTTTGCTCTGGCCTCGCCAGCCCGGCTGCCCCAGGGGTTTGCCTGGATCACAGAACCTGTGCCAGCCCAGGGCTGGGGAACAACGGGGCATCTTTGTCCTCGCTCCACTGACCACCAGATTGTCTTCTCACACATGGCTGACCGCCCTTGGGCAGCTGCGTCAGGAAGGCTGCGAAGGTTTATTTTTTATTTTACTTATTTTCCAAATTCACAGACTTCCCCAGGAGAGGTTGGTTAAGGAAAAGATCCCACTGTGAAATGGGGACACTCTTTTGCAAAGCTTCTGCCTCACGCAGGCAGGATGGGATTCGGGACTGAGAGCTGGTTGTGAGCAATGGCCAGTTGTAATGACCAGCCTGGACGGAAAGCTTCCTTTGTTGCAGAAACTGGTCTAAGCATTAATGAGTGCTTTATCGACCCACTTCTGCAAGTGAATCACAGAGCTTAGGTGACTTGCCCTAGACCACACAGCTAGGAAGGGGCGGAGCTGGGATTCCAACCCCAGTGTAATCCAGTTCCCAAACACCACTCCTTAGCCCCTGTGCTTCCTTCCTCTTTCCTTCCAAGGCCCTGCTTCCTGCTGGAGGAGACAGACCTGGGTGAGGCCCAGAGCATTTTTCTTACAAATGTTGCATTTGGGGGCTGGGTCAGGGTCTGCCTTGAATCATTGTTGTACCTCTGTTTCTCTGGTTTCCACTGAGGCTGGGGGGCGCCTTCAGGGCTGGGTCATGGCAGGCTGGCCTTAGTATGCCAGCACAGAGGGAGGCCCTCGCACATCTGATAGAATGAGAGAGTGGATGAGAATGAATGAGGGAGGGGTGAACGCATGACCGACGTCTTGGCTGAACCAGAGCGGGATGCTTCTGCAAACAGTGCAACTTTAATGCAAACTTCACGTGTAAAAGAAAGAGGCACGGGCCCATTTCCTTGACTTGTTTTAGAGCATATACCTCCCCTGCTGGGGAGTAAGCTGGCCAGCTCTCCGTGACGCCTGGCTCTGCCCCTTCCGGCACCAAGACGCCCAGCAAGTGGCTGGACCTCACCACCTTTCGTGTCCCCATCTGAAATATAGCCCAATATCAGTGTGCACCTCTTTCACGGAGCACCAATGACAGCTGCTGTGGTTTCTTCCTGGGAGAGTCGATGCCGCTGAAAGAGTTGGTTTTTAAAAATTAAATCGCCTGGGTAATGGGTACCCGAGGGTTCATTATGTCGCTCCCTTTACTTTTGTGGGTGCTTAAAATTGTCCACAAGACATTTTAAAAAACAACTAATAGGAATTTACCATGTTAGTTTTGTTTAGAATAAAACCCTGCAGGTACCTCGTGGGTTAGAATGCAAAATGTACATGCAACTTTAAAGCAGAACACAAGCTTTGAAAGAACTGAATAGCTTGAAGCTGGTGCTTAGAATTACAACCTTGGGCCAAGGATGCACGTGGTCTCACCAGGCCTTCAATGTCCTCATCTGAGAAAAGTCGGGAGGGGCGATGCCTTCATCCTGGTGCGCCATGATTCGTGTGAGAGCAGAGATGTGAGGGTGCTCTGTGATCTGGAAGCACACCTTCCGATTAGATGGTTCCTCTCATTCATTCAGCATGTTTCCTGAGGCCCCACCATGTGCTGGTGTAGGAACCAGGACCTGTTCCTGCACAACTGTCCATGGGGGCAGGACAGACCTGGGCGCTCTACTGAGACCAGGCTGCCCAGGCACAGACTCTGCCTCTGCCACTTCCTTCTTGGGCAAACACGGTGGGTCTCAGTTTTCTTGTCTGTGAAATGGGGACAATAATGATACGGTTCCTTCTGCACGACTGTGAAGATCGAATGGACAATAGATATAGTGTCTGGAGCAATGTCTAGCACCCTAAACAAATGGTAATTATTACTGTGCCCACGGGAAGTTACAGCCTAGTGGGGGAGGCTCACAGAAACAAGTTAGCCAGATGGATTTAAAACATTGCTCTGGAGAAATGGGGGTGACGTGATGGGACTCGGAACAACAGGTGAGTTGTTCCAAGGAAGGCTCCTCCAAAGAGCTGACCTTTGGGGTGAGTCTGTCAGATGGCTTAAAGCAGGGGGCAGAGGTCAGCAGAGGGTGAGGGGGAAGCGCTGGACCTGCTAAAGGATCAAAGAAGGCAGCGTAGCATCAGGGCACTTGGGCAGTTGGTCAGGCTGTGAACCGCTCAGCCCTGGGGGTACGTCAGACATTGGATCTGCAGGGTTTATTTACTTCCATTTCCTGGGTGATGAAATGGGTGTGTGATTTCAGGACGTTACACTGGTTTTCCAGCGTTTGGAAGTAAAGTGTCTTGAGAAAGAGACTCCTTGTTCTAATTGTTGTAAACGTGTCCTATGAGCTAGCGGAGGCCAAGGACTGGGGGGATGGGACAAGGGTGTGACCGGATGAGACTGGCAGGGTGAACGGGGCCACGTCCTCATGGACCTGGGAAACAGGTATGGGTTTGACTGTAATTCCGGGGAAGTCTAGGGGGTCCGACAGAGGGAGGTGGACCTCTGTGCACTTCCCAGCCAACCCTGAGGCAGTCAGGAGGCTGGACTGCAGGGGGCGCAAGAGTAGCTGCTGGAAGGTCGGAGGGGAGGCAGGAGCTGATGGGACCAGAAAGAGACCGGCTGTGCTGGTAAGATGGGGGTTCCCCGGGGAAGAGAGGTGAGGCTCACCACCCACCTGCTAATGACGAAGAAAGCCAGGGGAAAGTGAGAACCAGAGGGAGATGTGGAGGAAATGACAGGACTTTGAAGATGTTTCATAGCCCCTGGCATCTTTTTACCCTGATTCCCAAAAGCCCTCCAAGAGCTCCCACCCCTCCACCTCCTCACTTCAATCAAAATGTCTGCTCTTGGTTCCGAGACAGTCTGGAGCATCGTCCAGATTGCAGACCCATCTCCAGCACGTGGACCCGCGGTTTCCTAATGAAGGGAGTGAGGATAAGCAAACCTCTGAGGCCGGGCCCGGAGGAGGGTGCAGGCAGAGGGCCAGGCAGGGGGGCCAGCCCGGGTGCAGGGGCTCGGCCTGTGTCCGCCCTGCTGCCCTCTGGGAGCGCTGGCTCTGAGCCAGGCCCAGTTAGCGCACCGCACCTGCACTGCCCCGGCTGACCCGACCACTCTCCGTATCAGGCCTGTGAGGTGGCTGACATCACTACCCCCCTTTTACAGGGAGAGGCAGAGGCTCTGGGGGTCCAGGGTCACCCAAGCCTGCCTGACGCCAGAGCCCTTTCCTGCCCCTGCCATTCATAAGCTGCTTCTTGACGGGGTCTGGCTTCCTCTGCCCAGTGCTTTCCTGGCACCCGGCAGAAAAGCTGCCATTTTGTTTGGTGTCTTTGGAAGTTGCTTCTTAATCTGGGGCCTGGGGGTCCTTGGCTGGGCCTGGGCACCCTGAGACCCCAGAACGGTTCAGTGGGGGAGTATAATTCTGCACATGGTTCGAGGGAGAAGAGCCACAGCACTCGGTTTCCCAAAAGGGTTTATGACACCCTCTCTTCCCCTACCCAATAACATTAGAGTCTTGCTGGCCAAGAGGATACAGTTTGGCTGTTCTATTTCTTACAGGCTTAGAACACTGCCTGGTACATAGTAAAACATCTGTATACGGAGTAAACAAATCTCATGATTCAGGACCTTATCCAGTTGTTCTCTCTGAAGGACACCTTCCCATGGGCTCTTAGGGAACCCCTCTACAGGTGACAAGACTGAGGCCCAGGGATAAGCTCCTAGGGCAGAGCTCAGAGCCTGGTGACTCAAAGACGGATCTCCCTGCCCTCGGCCCAACGCTGCTGCCTGCATCTCTTCTCAGGGAAACACCGCGATGTGGGCCTGCCACCAAGAGGAAACCCATACCTGTGCAGAGCAAGGGGGCACACACCTGCCTCTATCTAGGACATACCCATGTTAGGCAGTTAGCTCTGGGGTTGCAGGGAATGAGGCAAAACCGTGATCATGGGACATTGGAGTTTTCAAGGGCTTTTGCTGGCGTTCGAGGTTGCAGGTGGCTGGATCCACTAAGAGTGGTCTTTGCAGAGTGCAGAATGTTCTCTTCCCCTTACACAATTCTAGAAAGTTAGAGAGCCCGGATTCTGGAAGCCGAGGGGTTACAGCATGGATGCCACGGTCCACACGCCAGGGGACAGACGTGGGTAGCCCTCACGGCACTCATTCCCACAGAACTAGAAGGGGTCTGAGTGCCTGCCTTCTCCAGTGGCCTGGCCATGCCCCATCAGTCACAGTCAGATACGGCCCTTGCCTGCTGGGCCTTTTGTAGAGAGGACACCGAGGACTGGGCTGAGCCAGGAGGCCAGCGGCTGGAGTTGGGCCCCAGCTCTGTCATGGACTGTGTGCCTATGACAAGAGGTTTAGCTTCTCTGGGCCCCAGGTTTTGCTCCACTATTTATTTACTTGGCCATTCATTCATTTCTTCAGCAAATATTTATTGTGCGCCTGTTGCGAGCCAGGCACTGGGCTGTGAGCTGGAAAGGGGGGAGATGTTTTTCTCTGCCACATGAAACCTCTGGGTTCAAACGGTGTGCGGTTTGCTGTAGCCATTTCGGAAGTTCTGCTGTCTCTGGGATCATCTCCGTTTTCCTTCTCTGAGCCTTCTCTCGCTTCGCAAGGTCCTCCTCGAGCTGTGGCTTCGAGAACACCCCATCTCACTATGAACCCGGGCCTGCGGGGCCAGGGGCCGAGCAGTTCCCGGAATGCCGGCAAGAGAGTGACCATAGATGTTGGCTCTGCTGTTTGAAATACATACAAAAATATTTTGATAACCCCTCCATCACCTGCGGAGGTATTTCTGAAGTTTACATGCAGGCCTGAGTGGTTGTGATGTTCTGAGAAATAGTTTTCCTCTGGCCCTTGGATTCTTCCCTTGGAAAGAGATCATGTTGTATATGCCCCGTGTGTTTCGGAATGTTAATGGAGGGGCTGATTCACACCAGATGGGGTGGAAATACATCGGAAAGGGGTGCATTGTATACACCGACACTGCCATTTGGCTCCGAGGCTGGGTTTTTAAATGTAGTAAAGATCAGAGGTCAAGGGCTCCGGCTCCTGCCCGGGCTTTCTCGGAGAGTTTCTTAGCTCATCTGCGTCTGTCTTGCTCCTGGTGTGGAGGGGCCGGTTTGGTGCCACCCCGTTTACAGTGGGACTGTTGACCAGGGTGATGTTGAATGGCCAGTGTGAGCGTTCTGGTGGCGTAAGGTCAAGTATAGTTTGTCGGAAGGACCCCACGTAAGAGCTCAGATTCAGATGTGTGTCGGTTCTCAAATTTAAAAATAAATTTTAAAAAGAAAAACGTTAAAGAAAAAAGTCGCTTGTCCCTGTATCTTCTGTGTTTCTTTGACAACTAAGAAAATTTGCCTAGATCCATTCTATAATTTATAATTCACAAGAAATAGGCTTTTTTTTGGGGGGGGGGGGTCAAACAAATTTATTAGGCACATTTGCAAATGGAATAGAAGTCCTGCTTCCTGCAGTGGTTCTACAGGAAAGAGCCACAGTTTCCTGCAGTAGCCCGGCTTCATGCTGAGTATTTTACACGTATTATCTCTCACCATTGTCCTTCGTACCATTATCAACCCCTTTTACAGGTGGGGAACAGACCCAGGGATGTGTACCCCAGGCCAGCTGAAGGGGCAGAGAGTGGCTCAGCCCCCAGATTTCAACCCAGGTCTGGTCAACCCCATGTGACCTGACACTGCCCTCCTCTCTGCTTTTTGCTATCGTACTTTTCCTGTCCTGGTCCCCATGTGCCCCCAGGCTCAGCCCCCTCTGCAAACATTTTGCAGTTTCATCTGTGCTGACGACTGGAGGACTCGGCCACTCTTCCTGCCACCCACGGGCCACCTTGTCCAGCACATCCAGCCTTTCACGTGGGTGGGTGGTGCAGGGGACAGTGTGTCCTGGCTGGGTCAGCCTCTGGGCTGTAGCATCTATTTGCAAGAACTGATATTGGAAGCAGTGGGGTGGGGGATCTGTCTTTGTTTGGTTGAAGAACAAAGAGGGCTGTTGGCAGGTAGGTGTCCGTGGGCCGGTGGGTGAAGAGATCCTGGAGGTGAGGAGCAAGTGAGGGCCCGAAGCTGAGGGGCTGTTGCCCTTCAGTATTGAACCTGCTGTGCCCGGCCGTGTGCTAGAGTCTGGGGCTGCAGCCATGTGCATGGCCGACCCGCCATTGGCAAGCTTGCAGCTCGAAGGGGAGCTGAGCACACTGAAGTTGGAAAGGCCTGAGTTCTAAGAGCTCACTCAGGTCTTAGATGCTATCAATTCTGCAGCTTCTTAGCTGGGTGACCTTCCCGGGCCTTGATTTTGTCCTCTGTGCAGTGGGTCAGTGATTGTGTGTCCTACCCCCAGAGTTGTTGTGGCAAGTGCTGTGATAGGAGCGCATGGGGAGTCAGGTGTGGAGGGCGGGGTTGGGGGCCTGTGTGCTGTCTCAGAGGGCAGCATGGTTTCCTGGAAGAAGTGACACCTAAGCTGGGACCTTGAGGAGGACAGGGGTCTACCCCGCAAAACAGATGGAGAATGGGTTCTCAGTGGAGGCATCACTGTCTGGGGACCTGAGGACAGGCCCATGTGGCTGGAATGACCAGTGTGAGGGGGCTGGAAGGTGGTGACTTGGCTCTGGCCTGGGCCTCTTTTTGCAACTCAGGTGTCCAACTGAGATCCCTCATTGGTGCTGGGGAGGGTGGACATTTAGGCTGCCACTACCACAGGCCACAGTGTGGGCCCAATGGCCTGGAGGGTGGAGGAGAGATTGTGTGGTGGGTGCAGTAGCCAGTCCATGGGGACACTGGGAGGAGGAGTCTTTGGGGGGGGGGACTGGAGAGGACTTGTCCAGCAACCTCCCACAAACCTGGGCACACTCTGAAATGGCAGGGGAGGCCCCAGGAGTCAGTATAATGTTCCTGTGGCAGGCTTGCTCATCCCAGCCTGTCGTGTTCCTGTGTTGCTTTAAGAGGCAGTCCGTCCACCATCAAGTGTTTATTGAGTGCCCGCTGTGTGCTAGGCGCTGTCTTAGACCCTGGGCCTACAGAAGGGAGTGACACGGTCCAGGACTCTACTGTTGTGGAGCTGACTTCCGAGGGCGGGTGGGGCAGCAGTCTGAGCTGGAGCCATCTGGGAAGGTGACGATTCCTGGAGTCAGAGAGCAAGCCACGTGATTTTCTTGGGGGAATGTGTTCCAGGCAGGGCGACCAAGTAGAGCAGAGGCCCTGAGATGGGACCAGATTGGGCATGTTCAGGTGGGTGACGTGTGTGTGTTTTGGCTTGGAAGGATGGCAGCATGGAAGGAGCAAGAGTCAGGAGACGTCAGGAGGCCAATTCATGTAGGACTTGGCAGCCGAAAAGTGGCCTGATCTCACTCTGGCTTCTGTTGGGGGAGAGACTGCAGGTGTCAAGGGTGGGAGCCCTTCCCTAATGTCTAGTGATGGGAGAAGGGCCTCGCCCGAATCCCAGCCCCACCTCTGCCAATGGCCAGAGGGGAGCCCAAGCAGGGCCTCAACCCTCCTATGTTCCCTTTGGCATCCTCTCCTGTGAAGTAGTGAGGGTCCCGCGAAGCAGGTGCTCACCAGGGCAGTTCTTAGTTACCGTGGTGATTATTAAAGCCACAAGGTCAAGCTCATTGCCTTTCATGTGTCTTGAGAATCAAAACTGTCTGATCTCTGCCCACAGCACGGGGCATGCCTGTCATTGCCCATCCTCCTAAGTGCCCCATGTCACTGTGGCTCGGCTTGGTGGACAGGGCAGATGGCACTCAGGGCCTTTCCACCGTAGCCAGCAAAAGGGCAGGGGTGGGGGTGGGGGCCGCTGCAGGGTTTTTGCTGGTTCTTCTGACAGGCTCTCAAGGTCAGTGTCTTAACACCAGGAATCAGGACCCTGATGGGGAAGGACAGGGTGCTATGAGGACACTGAGGAGGGACACCTAGGCCAGAATGGGGTGCAGGGAAGGCTTCCAGGCCCATGCTAAGCTCTCCAGGTTGCTGGTGGTGGCAGGAACAGGAAAGGAGTGGTCCAGACATCAAACACACTGTAAGGCATTTGAAATCAGCAGTTAGTCGAGGTGGATGGGAGCAACTGAAAGAAGTCATGGGGAAGAGGTGGAGCTGGAGAGGGGGGCAGAGGCAGACCAGATTCACAAAGAATGGCCTGGGGAAGTGGGGGGTATGGGTGGGACAGGAGCCAGGAGACTGGTGAGAGGGCCCCTGAAGACTCGTAGGCAGTGAGGGATGCTGGGGTCTGGACAGGATGGTGGCAGTGAGGATGCGGATATCCAAGGTCAGTTGGGCAGCCCTTGACTTGGAGATTGACTGAACTTGGGGAGACATAGAGAGAGAAGGGAGAGCTGATGCCCAGGTGTGTGGCTCTGTGGCTGGTGGGTGGGGTTCCCTTTACAGAGATCCTGAGACCAGGATGGCAGGCAGGAGAGGATAAGCTGGGCTTTGACTGAGCAGGAAGGGCTGGGAAGACACCCCGGGAGATTCTCAGGAGCCCTGGACCCCTGGGGGAAGGTCCAGACCTGGGGGTGAGGCAGGATTCCCTGGAGATGGACAGAAGAGCCTCCTGGTTGCCAAGCTGCTTGGGTGGCAGAGGGTAGCAGGAGAAAAAATAAAGAGAGGTGTTAGGTGTGTAGAATACCACGAGAGCCTGGCTGTGGGGGCAGCGTCCTGGGTTTCCCTGGGCTGCTGGCCTTGGACTGGGGCCCTGAAAGAGGCCTGGATGTGAGCAGGCAGAGGAGGGAAGTGAGGAGGTGCCAAACCTGGAGACAGAAGGAGCTTAGAACTATGGCTGAGCAAGGCTGGTGGAGGGAGGGCTCCCCGAGGGTCTCCGCCGGAAAGGGGAGTTGGGGTTCACTGTTGGCCGAGGCTTGAACGTCTCACTAAGAGTTTGGGACAGGAAGGAGGCTTGGCTTGGTTTCGAGCACAAGAGGAACTCTTTTGGCCTCACTTCCCAGATGCATGTCCATGTGACACTGGTGCTCCGTGGCCAGAGTGCTAGTGGCTGTCCCTGCCCTCTCATGTCCCAGTCCAGGCAGCCGCAGCCTGGCCAGCTTCATTCCATGGAGATATATGAGCATAAGTGGGCAGGCGGCTATAGGGTTGACTCGGGGCCTGGCCCAGCACGTCCCCTCTCCATCCTGGGCCTGCCCCGCCAGGCCTTCGTCATCCGGACGACTGCCTTAACCCTTCTCCTGCTTACCTTCAGCTGCCACACACTCATGGTTGCCAGGCCGTCTCTCGGAGCTGCCTGAGATGGTGGGGTGTTGTCTCAGCAAGCAAGTAGCTTTGGTAGGGAGAGGGCACTCTGTGGGAAAATACTGTTCCCCACTCCGAGAGTGCCCCCCACCGGGTGCCCCCACTGCCCTGCACACCTGGCCATTGCCCTCTATTAAAAAGGTGTCTGTGACTGAATCATACCCAGTACTTTCTGGACCGATCATTACCATGTGCCAGACCCCAAGCAAGGCATGTTGCATGCACCCTCTCGTCTAATCCTCTGCAGCATTGTGGTGTGGGGTCTCCTGTTGCACCCATTTCACGGATGACAGTACTGAGGTTCAGAGGCATTAAGTAACTTGTCTGAGGTCTCCCACACAGCCCCAGACTGTACATTTGGGATTTTTACTACAGGCAGATAGAAGACAAGATTGTCCTTTTAACTCATCAGTCTGCAATCACTTTCTGAGAAACTGGTCCCTGGCTTTGCCAGCAGCCCTCCCTCCCATCCTCCCTGCCCCCGCCTGCAGCCCCATCCAGCTGCAAAGAAGCCTCCCCTAGCTACCCCCCGGGGAGCTGTGGCCCATCTCAGGACATCAGGGTGGTTATGACTTGGGTGGAGATTTCAGTTTAGTCAGTTACTAGCTGTGTGTGTCCTGGGGATCATTACTTATCTCCCTCAAACCTCAATTTCCCTATCTGCAAAATGGGGACCACTAGTCCCCACTTGTTAGTTATGCAGAGGAAACAAGAAGACTTTTAAGCACTTAGCATGGTGCCCGGCTCACTGGAAGAACCCAGTAATGGTGTCATAGATTCTTCCTTATCTCTGCCCTCATTGCCTTGTGGTTGCCTTGTCCTTGCACAGCTGACCCAGAAGCCACCTGGCCAGGCTTAAACAGGTGCCAGTGGCCCATGTGTGCAGCGGAGCCCCAGGACAGGGAAGATGTGTCATTGACCCCGAAGCTCTGCATTATTAATGTCGTTATTCTCAGATTTTTAACGAGGGCTCTGGGGAGAGCCCATATATGGAAGACTGGTGGCCGCCTCCGCAGCCAGCGCTTAGGGGCTCCCGAGTTGCCATGGAGTCCCGGAGGCAGCGGGGGGGGGTGGACGCCCCTGGTGGTGCCCTGAGCACCGCTCTGCAGCCCGAGAACTGGCCTCGTTGGGTTCCCCTTTTTGCACGGCCCTTGACCGTTCCTTTGGGACTCTTGCGTGGGAATGGGGCCGGCGGGGAGAAACAAACTGGTGGGGATTGGAGCGGGCCTCCTCAGGAGTGGGGTGTTTCTGCGGTGCCTTCTGCGGGGCTTCAGCCCCCTGCGATTTCAAAGAGCGGGCGTGTAGAGGAGCTGAGGGGCCGTGAAACCGAGCCCCACTGCTCCCCGAGCCGTGCGTCCTGCGGGCACTTACATTCGGCGGGGAGCCAGGGAGCCCCGGCCAGGCCCCTCCCCCGGAGAGGAGGGGCCCGGCCTCGGCTGGACAGGCTAGGGTGGATGGGCGAGCAGATTCCACAGTCTCCAGCCAGGCCCTAGGACGTGCCTGCCTCTCCAGCATTCCACGACCTACCACGGCTCCACCGAGCGGGGTGGGGCGGGGCGCAGGGCGGGCAGGGAGGAGCCCGGGGAGGAGCCTGGGCTGCAGCGGCAGCAGCGTCAGACCCGGCCTGAGCGCCGTGGAGGACGCGGACTCAGACCTGCACGGGGTGCGGGCGCAGCAGCTCCGAAAGCTTCTCTCGCAGGAGGGGTTGTGTGACCATGGCGGACAAGGAAGCTGTCAGCAGCGACCCGGGGCCCCGAGGTAAGTGCAGAGCACAGGTCCTGTGGCTGCTGCGGTGTGGTCCCAGGAGGGATGAGGCGTGTTCGGCCCTGTGCCGAGGTGCTTTCTCAGGGGCCGCGGGAAAGTGGGAGCCCCTACCCCATCCCGCCCAATTGATGGGAGCAGGGTCAGCGCCACAGCAGGGTTAGGTGTCTGGGGGTACCGAGGCTGCCCACCGGTTATGTGCTTTGCTCCCGGCAGGGGTGCGGACACTGCCGTGGGACCGCAGCCCCCTCCTGGGTGCCCTGGCCATCCTCGCCACCAGGTGGTGCCTCCGGCGAGGCCCGGTTCGAGAACGAGAGAGAACTGCCCACTGTGTCCGTCCCCAGCGCGCCATGCGGGGACACCCGCGTTTACACGGTGAAGGGCTGGCCACGGGGTGGTCCTGAGTCTCTAGCAGCTCCTTTCCGTGACTCAGCGAGGCGGGGTGGGTGCCCCTGGGAAATGGAGCGTTCGGACCTCTCCCCTCCCTCACCCCGCTGAGATCAGTCCTGCTCTCCTGGAGAGGGGGCTGCAGTTTCGGGCCGAACTGATCCCACGCCCCTCCCCACCCTTCCTCGGGGATTCCGTGGGCTGAGGAGCACAGCGGCGGGGCTCCACTGTTCCCGCTTTGCCCTCTCTGCCCCGGTGGGGGTGGGGAGGAAGACAGTTACCGATGCACCGGAGGGACGCTCACATTTTGCAGATGTGCCAGGGCCGCCTTCTTTAACCATGGAGCTTCCTAAGCCGGGAGCGTGGTTAGGGCTCAGATTGAGGGGAGGATAAGGAGCAAGAGGAGGAGGAGGGAACAGCTTTTGGAGCCCCAGCCTACAAATCACGGCCTAACCAGCAGAGCTGACGGGCTGGCCAGGATTGTGGGTCCCAAGTGGGGAAAGTTGGGCGATGGGAGGTGCTGCGCGTGCCTGACGTGCAGAGCTGTGGCAGGAGCAACCATTGGTGCGGAGAGTGGCCGGCGGCTTCTCCCATAGTAACAGGACAAACCTAGACTAAGGGGAATTCATTCATCCAGGAAAGGAGCGTCTGGCTCTGCAGGGACCCCAAAGCTGGGGAAACTGAGTCAGGCGGCAGCACAGCCACGGCGGTTGGTATGATCGCAGTCTGGCGATCGTGGTCGTGGCCCCCGCCCTTTGCTAGCTCCCGAGGCAGGGCCCCCTCCCCGGCCCATTGTTCCTGCGGATCTGGGAGGTGCCTCCCAGCACGGCAATGCAGTGGTGGGGAAGGGCGGGGGGAGGGGGGATCCCGACTTGGTTCCCTCCTGGGAGGAACCGTGGAGATCCCAGGCCCAGAGACCCCGCAGTACTTTAACACACATCCCAAACCTGTCCCTCTCCTTGCCCTTCCCCAGCTGTCAAACACCAGGCAGGGGACTGGAGGCTGTCTTTGTCTGAACATCACTCAGCAACTGGATTGACTCATTTTTTTCCACCCTTTTCTTTAAGTAGGAAAAAATTAAAATCTAGATAGGGAGGGGCATCTAAACTGCCAAGAATTGCTAGAGCTTAGTTAGCGGCCCAGTTTCTTGCCTCTCGTGCTGGCATAGATAGTGAGCGGCCACGTCGAATGCAAGGTTGGCTGTAGGGTTTGTCTCATCAGGAGTGTGAGCAGGGGTGTGCACCCTCGCACACCCTTTTGTCTTGCGAAATTGATTCAGCACCACCATTGTACAGGCATGTACACACACGGGGCACTCGCTGTCTGGTTGTCCTTAAGGCTGGGAGAGCCCACCAGCCAGGATGGGGCCACCCACTGGGTGTGGTCGGCCACCTGCCACTGCTCGCCTGTCTCTCTCATCTAGAGTTTCTTCATTTCCAGGGATCATAGCTGAAGGCAGGCTGTGCTGACTCCCAGCACGTGGACGTGGGACCGAGGGCAGACTCTCTCTGGCAACTCGCTGCTTCTCTTTGGGCTTCCATCCCCTCACCCGTAACATGGGAGGTATTCAGAGTATCTCAGATGAGCAGAGCCTGCTCCCCCAGTGTTCTATCGACACATCTATTTCTAAGGTTTCCTCGCTGCATATTCTGTGCTGGACAAGTAGACATGTGATTGTTTATTTTTCCAAAGCCTCACAACCAACCTGTTACTAGTATTCCCCTTTTACCCGGTAGGAAATTTAAACACAGGCTGAATGACCTGTCGAAGGTCACACATGTAGGAGGTATTGATTCAGACCCAGGCCATCTGATTCCAGGGCCCTGGCCCTTCATCACCGTCCTGTATGACCCCATGGCTGTGGCCAGTGATCGCCATTCTATTAGGGACATGAAAATGGTTGTTCTTCTGGGATTATTATTTCAAGGAAGCTCTCAGTGCAGATGGATATGTACCACAGGTATCGAACTATGTTAGGACACGTGAGCGGTGGGAGCCCTGAGTACTGGGGTGTGCCAGAAAGGCTGGCCCTAAAAGTTTCCCTAACAGATCGAGTGGTGGTAGGGTGGGCAGTGGCTGGAGATACCCCCCAAACAAGAACGGTAGGATATTGGTAGTTGTTGAAGCTGCATTGTCTGTATAAGGCACTTCATCACTGTTCCATTTGTTTTGTGTATGCTTGTAAATTGCTTTAATAGAATGTTTATATTAGTTAATTTGCTGCATCAGGAGGGCCCCCATTTTAATCTCTGGAGCTTTGACCAGCAGAGGCCGAAACGACCTTCATTCCTGCCCCCACCAAGACTGGGGTTGGCTGACACAGAGAGCCCTGGAAGGATGAGATGCATTGGGGGTGGGGTGGGTGATGGATGGTTCCCTTTGGTCTGGCTTCTAAGGTGGGGAGTAAGGGCTAGGTGTGGGCAGTAGAAACCTGGTAATTTGCTCCCGGGCCAGGGTAAGGTGAGGGACAGGAGGCAGGGGCTTTGCCTCGGTTGGGGGTGCCTCCAAGCATTGCTTTTTGTACTTGGGAGCTGGGATTCTTACCGTCCTGGCCGTTAACCATAATACAACTAAGCATTTATGCTAAAGTCTGAGAACAGTAAATAATTACCCATGTAGCCCTGACCACATTTGTTAATGAATGAATGACTCTATGAGGGGGGTCTGTTACCCCATTTCACCAGGCCAGAAAGCTGCCAGGCATAACCGGAAATGGGCTGAGTGAGGGTTAGGAAGTGGCCAGGCCTCTCCCGGCACACGTCTGGCATGCTGTGAGCCCTCAGAGAACCTCACTGAAGGTCCGAATGAATGGGTACGTGACTAACAGAGAATGCACCTGCCCGACTTCCCTGAGGTCACCAAACTACAGGTGGGAGTGGATGGGTGCTGGGTGTGGCTCCCAAATGGTGCAGGGAGAAGTCAGAGTGATACTCTGGGTATCACGGGTTGGGGCTCTGGCCAAGAGATCCACTCCATGTCCAGACCTGCCTCTGCAGCTGGGTCCCCTGCTACTGAAGATCCTATGTAGCCCCTGTACCTGCTTCCTACACAGGGTCTTGTGTTTCTCAGAGCCCTGTGATCTCCTTTAGCCCTCATGTAGTTCCCCCTGTGAGGAACACCCCCCCTTTCTGTAGCAAACTCCTACTCATCCTTCAAAACCCAGTTCCGGTATCACTTCCTGGGAAGCCTTCTTGAACTCCTCCGTCTGGGAGAGATTCCGCCGGTGTGGTTCCAGAGCCATTGGTACTGCCTGTTGGCAATCCTAGCCAGCGTTCACTGAGGGCCCAGTGTTTCAGGTTTATATGCGTGAACCCCACTGACTCCTTCAACAAGCCCATGACGTTGGTGCTGTTAGCCCATCTTCCTGATGAAGTAGTTGAGGCCTTGAGAAATTGCCCAACCAAACAATCAAATCACCCAGCTGATGAATGTTCGAGTTGGTATGTGAATCATTCATGGAGCGTAAAAGCTTCTGCTCCTTCTCTCAATGCCTTTGCTCTCAACAAGGGAGATTCACTGTGTCTTTCCTGGCCATCCTCTTAGTAAGGGCACTTAGCAGGTGCTCAATAAACGTGCTGTTGTGTGTTGACTGAATATCAGCTGGCCAGCCATGAGGGAACAGAGCAGCGGGGAGTGACAGCCACATCCTACGCACTCCACAGTGGTTTGAGAAGCCTGGATGCTCGGAGAAGTGGGAAGCAGCTGGTGGGGGTATGGGTGGGGTTCAGTCAGTCCCCGAAGAGATTCGTCTTTGATTCCATCAAGGCCTTGAGTGATGACTCAATCTTATGGGGGCGAAACGCTCTCTCAGTGCATAAATAGGCCTCTTTGGTGAGGGAAAAAGCTTTTTTATTGTCGCTGTGCATAATTTGAATGGCAGGGAGAAACCCAGGCCTTAATGAATGAACAGCATGTGGCGGGGGGGCGGGGGGGGGTGAGCACCTCCCTCCTGCAGGCTGGTAGGGTCTGGGCAGAGCCAGGGGAGCCGGGAGAGCCAAGGACTGACCAAGAAGTCCTGCTTTAGGTCGGCCAGGTGGGGAGGGAGGATGTTCTAGTGGGATTTCACAGGGCAGTCAGCTTGGATTCTAGTCCTGGCTTTACCACTTACCACCCATGGGATTCTGGGCCAGGTGTCCGTCCCCCCACACCTCAGTTTCCTCAGCTGTAAAGTGGGGATAATCACAGTACCCATCTCAGAGGGGATTTGATTCACTCCCATAATGCCTGCTAGGTGCTGAGTACACTTCCCAGTTGATGTGCTATTACCTGCTGCTATTATTTACTATTATGGATCCGGTGGACCTAGGTAAGGCAGTTGTCAGTGGCTGCATTTCATCCAGGAGACTCACAGGGGAGAAGGGCTGGGCTGTGATCCCACAGCTGAGAACGACCAGGTCTCAGTCTGAGCCTCAGGCCACGTGGCCTCTCGTCCTGCAGGCCCAGAACTTTGGAGGAGAGCTGGTGTCTCAGGCTGTTGGCCCCGCTGACTCCCAGTTGGCCCTTGGCCAAGGCTCTGAGGTCCTGCTGGGTTTCCTGGCTGGGGCACCAGTGAGTTTCAAGGTCTCTTTGCGTCCCTGGACTCTATCCAGGGCCTTCGGCCTGTTGCCCTCAGATGGACTCTCGGTCCACCACCAGACAGGCTCCGCCCTATGTGCTGAGACCCCAGATCCAGAGCTCTGTCCGTGCTGCTCTGCGCCCTGGCAGGACCACCCCGCTTCTTCCAGCCTGGACCATGACCAGGCAGATGTAAGGTGAGGTGGGGCTGATGACTGCTCCACAGCACCCCTGCTGGGGAGCCCTGGGCTGCAGAGTGTGGGCCTCGGTTTAGTCCCCTTATTGGTAGGGTGGCCCATGCATCCTGGTTTGCTGGGATGGTTGGGGTCTATGCCCCTCGTCCCAGTGAAATTATTAATAGAGACTCCTTCTACTTGCTCAGTATGCCAGTTGGGAAGATGAATTAGTGGTTGCACTACTTATCTCTGTCCTCTCCTCAGCGATGGGGCCTCTTACGGGGTGAGGAAGGCGGTAGGGGGTGTGGTTACACTTTGGGCTCGACGCTTCTGCGTTCAGATGTGTTTAACCTCTGGGTGTAACGTTGCTGTGCCTCATTTCTTCTGCCGTGAACAAGGATGGTTAGTCATCCTGGTCCATTAGGGGATGGTGAGAAAGAAGTGTGGGAATGTGTGTCAAGCACGAGCCATGAGCCTGGCAGCCAGAGGGTGCCCAGTTAGTGGCTGTGATTTGGGGAGAGGTAGGGTTACACCTGGGATCTGGAGTCAGACTCCCCGGGTCCAACTCCAGGCTGCGTTGTTTTCTTGCTCTATGGCCCCGACAATTTACTTTGCCTCTTCAAGGCTCAGTTTTCTCATCTGTAAACTATGGATTATAATAGTCTTCTTCATGTGTGTTTTTTTTTGTGAGGATTAAATGAATTTATACAAGAAAAGCACTTAGAATAGGGTGGGCCACCCTGAATTAATGTTAGCTGTTATTGTTAGTATGAATAAAGCCTGAAGCTACATTCTTGAAAGCAGGAGGAATTTTCCAGCGAATGGGGTTCCTACTGCCGTCATAAAAATTGCCACAAACTCAGCAGCGGAAGACAACACAAAGTTATCATCATGTAGCCTGGAGGCTGGGGTTAAGTCCACAGAGGGTCTGAGTGAGCTGACTCCAAGGTGTTGGCAGAGTCTTGTCTCCTCTGGAAACTCACATTCCCCAGCTTCTAGGGGCCCCCACCTTCCTTGGCTCGTGGCCCCATCTTCGTCTCCAGAGCTCATCACTGCAACCACTGCTTCCCTTGTCAGTCCTGTCTGACTCTGTCCTTCTGCCCCCGTCTTGTAGGGGCTCTTATGTAAGGACCTCTTATGAGGCCCTCCTGGATAATCAGAACTAGCTCCCCGTCTCAAGATCCTTAATTTAATCAGAGCTGAAAAATCCCTTTTGTCATGTAAGATAGCATATTTCTAGGTTCCAGGAATTAAGACCTGGGCATATTTGGGCAACCACTATTCAGCCTATTATAGCCAGAAAGATTGGGATCCTGCCTAGATTTAGGAGGCTAATTAGAGAGTCTTTGGTCTCTCCCAGGAACAGTTTGAATGTTGCAAATTGGTCCCCCTCCGTGTTTTACATCTCTGAGTTCCCCTTGAACCTGCTGCATGACAGCTTTCCAGAGTTTGTTTTGGTCAGCCCTTGACTTTTATTCAATCCCAGTAGGGTCCTTGGGGACACTGCCACTTTCAGGGTGGCTTAGTCCCTTCTCAGGAGCCCATGGAATCACTAAAACATGAGTACAAGGTTTATTGGCTCCCAAGTGGGGAATACTATATGATTTTTTAAAGAATCAGTGAAATGTCTGCAAATTTTCACATCATATTTGCTTTTGCTATGTAGCCAACCATCCCAAAACTTAATGGCTTAAGACGGTAGCAGTCATATTTACTCATGATTCTGTGAGCAGGGCTCTGCTGGCGGTTCTTCTGCTATTTGCCTGAAGTCACTCAAGTGACTGCAGTGTGATGCTGGGCTGGACTGGAGAGCCCAGGTAGCCTTACCCAGGGCTCTGGGCCTGGTGCTGGCTGTCGGTGGGCTTTCCTCATCCACATAGTCCTTTGTCCTCAGGGAGGCTACCTTGGGCTTCTGCATGTGCTGACCCCAGAGCAGCAAGAGGAGGATAGGGGAGGCTGGCTGCAAGGCCCCTGACACTTCCCTGAGAATCCACCGGATGTCACTTCTTCTGCTTCCTTGTGGACACATGGAAGTTGTGTTGGCTCATTGGCAAGCTTTTTCAGTGTGTTTATCCTTTGATAGGTCGGGACACGCTTCCTCCAGGTTAAAGTGCATTATGTGAGGAACTGAGAAAAGAGCTGAAAGTCTACAGGCGCACCTTTCCCTTTAAGCTCTTTGGTGAAACTGAGAGGCAGATGAAGGAGCCAAAGGCATTGACCCTGTGAGAAAGGGGGTGCCGATGACACCCCGGGTGGGGCTTCTAATTTTCATCAGGATGGTCTCCGTAAGAAGCGAGGCCCCTCAACTCAGAGCAGGACCACCTGCCAACAACTTGGTCACTGTGGCTTTAGGTCCAGGGGCCAGGTAGGGCTTCCTGTGCCTGGATATTACTAGAGCTGATACTGTTTTTGGAAGGGCTCGGGTGACAAGATTCTGCAGCTGTTGAGTGATATGCACCAACACTGTTTTTCCCATGAATCCTAGTGGATTTTTCATGTGCACTTTTGCAGAATGTGAAGACTTCTGGGAACACATACCGCACTGTAGCAGGCACACTTTGTTTCCATTTGCTGTAGGGAGAGTGTCCGTTTAAAATTATTTGGGCTGTTCCGGGGGGTGGAGCTCAGATGCCAGCTGCTAGGAAGAGCCTCTGCTCACTTACCTGCTCTTCACCTCATTTTCCTGAATGTGCATTAACTGAACGTTCGAGACTGTTTTACTTCCCAGATGTGCATGTTTTGAGGGTACTTTTGCTGACCACCTCCCAGTTTTACTGTCAGAAACACCCCCTTGGCCCACAGAATCTTGGAGGGAAGTGGGTTTTGCTGGTCCTTCGTTTCCCGTAACTGGCAGAGGAAGTCTCTCCTTTGTGTTTCCTGCAAATCAGGCCCCGGGACTTGCTGGTTCCACTGTGATTGGGAGCAGCCCTTTCTGTACCCAGACCCCTCGTTCCTGTGTGGGACCCAGACGATGGGGAGGTTGGGCCGGCCTCTCTCTGTCTCCCAGGTTTCCATGGGCTCAAGGCTGAATGCCTCTAGTCACTTCCTTCCTTTCTTGTCCTTTTCACATCGTCCTTGAGGGGCCTCTTCTGCCAGTCGGGACAGGAAGCTGTTTACAGGGGGAGTGGCAGGAGCCCCGTCCCAGAGGAGAGATGGAAATTGCCCGGAAAACAGGGCTCCCAGTGGTACCTACCGCCCGGCGGGGCCTGTGCTGTGGAAGGTCTAGGCCAGGCCCACCCCCTCATTGCACAGATGGGCAGTGGAGGTCAGGGAAGGAAAGAGACTGCCCCCAAGCCCCTGGCAAAGCCAGGATGGGAGTCAAGGTTCAGAGATTCCCTCCACGTGCTTCCCGCCTGAACCCAGAAACGGCCTCGGCGTCCTACTCACCATGGCACTTTCGCCGGCCCCTCTGAATCGGCCAGAGCTGGCCTGTGGACCCAAGCCTCTTTGACCTTAACGAATTAATGACTTGCCCTCACATTTTAACAGAGTGTTTGAAGAAGTAATGCTTAACTCAGAGGAATAAGGAGCCAAAGCGAACTGCTGTGAATAAGAGAATCCTTAACAGCGGATGCAGACACAGCCTCTTCTACCTTCTTGCACATTCCTTCGAGTGGTCGTGGTTCACCTGCTGAGCTCTCGCCCTTGGCAGATGCTTGTTTTTAAAAAGCCTGAGGCAGAACTTTTGGTCGCAGGTAACCATACCTTTTCTAGCTAAAGGAAGCCAAAAGGAGGTTTTATCGTGAGGACCTGGGTGGCTTCTGACACGTAGGCCTCCTGTCAGGTCTAGGAGGGAGAGCCTGGGACCCTGGAGTTCTCTCTGCTCCACGCTCCTCTTCCCCCATCTCTTATTCTTGCTGGTGAGGCCACAAAAGAGGGGAGCTGCAGCCCCCCAGGCAGCAGCCCAGGCGAGCATCAGACAAGTGGGAGAGGCCATCGCAGACCACGCAGCCCCCGCCTGGTCTTCACAGGACTGTCGCTGTGTGCATTGACTCCGGGGAAGAGCCCAAACTGCAGAGTTCTGTGCAAACAACTGGTTGTTAAGCCACTAAATCTTGGAGTCAGTTTTTTTTTTTCTTAAACCAGTAGATTATCCATACGGTCCTATTTTCCGTTCTTTAATGAATTGAATATACTTTGTGATAGAGTTAATGAAAATGTTTCAGTGTCTGCCTTTGGCAAAATAAAAGCTTGACTGCACTGTGTCAGGCCCCCAGTTTGTGGGATCTTACTGCCTGGTGAACTGAGGCACAGTGCAACCTTGAACTGGTGGAGATCTGAGGGAGGAGTTGCCGCGTGGAGTGGACCTGTAGCTGCCCTGAGTGCTCAGTGTGACTCACTGTGACCTCACTGAGCAGAGTGAGAAATGGTGGAGGCTCTAGGGGGAAGGCGGGGCTTTCAGTGTTCTGTGAACCAGTGTGATGAAGAAACAGAACCCTAGAAAGTTGCAGGGACCTCGAGAGCTCACGGTGACCCTGTGGCAGGGTAGGGCCATGCTACCTCCCGGGCCGAGCTCTCGGACCTTGCCTGTCTGGTTGGGATCCTGGATGGGGAGTCTGAGGACAGGCGCACTGGGGTGCAGCACCCAGCCTGGCCTGCTGGTTTCAGGGGCCCCCTGCAGGAGCTTGAGAAGCAGGTATTGTCTGCCCTAGGGTGCCAGGCTCTGGCGGGGGGGCACTCCTAAGGGGAGGGGTGAGCAGAGCAGACCCAGCAAAGACTGCTAGTGTGCATGTGTGTGCATGCACGTGTGTGCAAAGAGGGAGAGGAAGCTACAGGGATGCAGGGGAGGGAGGCACACCGAGACAGGCAGAGGAAGGGAGAGACTGAGAGAATTAGATGCTCCGGTGAGTCTTCCCTTGAGGTTCAGACAGGGACCGCAAGGACTTGGCTGGTTTCTGACATTGACTCTGCCCCAATGTTGCATGCAGTCCTCAGCCCTTCCCTGAACACCAATGGTGAGATCCCTGAGTGCTGCGTGCTGAGGGCCAGGGCCGAGTTTCTCAGGAAGGAAGACGAGGCAGCAGGACGAGGTTTTTATCACGCAGCAGTAGGAATGTCAGCGTGCACTTTGTCCTACTTACTTTCTGCATCTCCGCCTTGGGTGTTGAATGAAAAACAGACTCTTACCAAGCGATACTTGAAACGAGCGTGGGTTCCTGTGTGGAGAGAAGACCGCCCCTTGAACTTGGTGGTGTGCAGCTGGCACCGTGGAAGGTGGGGCCGCTTTCCCATGAAACATCAGCGATGAGGCCTAACTGAGCTGCAAACCCCAAACTCGATGGCTGCCGCAGCGGGATGGCCCGGCTCCTCCTGGGACTCCCAGGGGAGTAGTCCGGACTCCTGTGTCCCCAGATAGCAGCCCCTCACCTCCTCCTGCCAGCACAGCCCCTCCCTCATCCCACTCCTCCATGCCCCACGCCCACAAGCAGTCTCTCTCTCAGAGAGGCCTGGTAAATCGGCTGCCATCTGTGAACACACTTACAGCTCTCAGCCCACCTCCCCGAACCCTTTGGGCTAGAGCCCATCACGGCCCCGTGGCCAGCACACGGCCACCCTGGGCTTGTTCCCGCATCAGGCAGCTGAGCACCAGGCCTCTGTCATCACGCCTGTAATGATGGGCGTGATTACAGATGAGGACGGCACCAGTTGGTTGAAAGGTTGGAGCCCAGCAATGCAGCCAGGTCCAAGGGCCCAGGGTGAGGCCTGGGATGCAAGCAGAGCAGCCTCCATCTCGGGCAGGGGACATTTGGGAACACTTTGAGGGGGTTGAGTACCGAAACCAGAAGGCACACCCCAAAAGTATAGCTCCTTTCTTGGGCCTGGAGGAAGCTAAGAACCCAAGACATTCTGAGACCCCCTTCTAGGTGGGTCCCTGAGCTTTTCGCTCCATCTGGGAGGCAGCATGGTATTGTGGGATAAACTCTAGTCCTGGGTTCAAGTCTCAGCTCCGTGGTGTGCTCGCTGTGAGGCCCTGGGCAGGCCTGGATACCTCCCTGGGCTTCTGTCTCCTCATCTACAGGGTGGTGCTGAGAACTAAAGCCCACTGGGTCACTGGGGAGAATCGCTGGGCAGAGAGTCGGCCCCCAGAGTGTGGCAGCCATGTGATCACTGGGGGCTGACAGACACCGGGGGCCCAGGTGCCGGAATCAGGAGCAGGTGAGCACCTAGGGCAGGAGCAGCACTGTGGTCAGGCAGCAGGGCGCCTGGTGAGGCCGTGGGAGGTGATGGGTGAAAGCCAGCCCTACCCCTGCTGCCCGGGGCAGGTACTAGCCCAAAACAAAGGTAACTGTGGTTCTCATGATGGGAGTGTCTCATGTTCATTGTGGAAAATACACTCCAAAGGGAGACAGCAGGGAACAGCCAGGACCCCTCACTCAGAGCAGCCCCTGCTCACCCCGGTGTTCAGCCTTCCGGACTTGCTGGGGGTGTGGGGCGTGGTCAGGGGGCCTCAGGTGGGCACAGGCAAGACTGCAGGTGGGCCTGGAAGTGCCAGGCCCTCTCTGTGGAGCTGCCTTGGTTGTGGGAGTGGCCGGCATCCAAGGAGCAGGGCCTCCGGTCCCATCTGGAACGTGTGCCCACAGCGTGCAGGAGGCCTCATTATAGCTGCCTGGGCATCTCCCCTCAGGAGCCGTGGGGTCCCTCCTCACAGGCACAGCCCTGCTTCCCTCTAGGAGGTTCACCACCCGTGCCCCATGCCCTGCAGAGAGCCGAGCCAGGGTTCTGCTGGGGCCTGGCACGGTGGGGGGGAGGGGGAGTGAGGGGTGCATGAGGTGGCAAGCTGGGGGCCTGCAGACAAATACTTGCCCATCCATTTGATTTCATCGCCTATAATTACAGCAAATGAGAGAGTTCACATCGAAGTCTGGATTTCTGGCTCCTCTGTTGGGCGGAGCCTGAGACTCGTTGCCCCTGTAGACAGGGCGTGTGGGGACTCCAGTTTACACGGTCTCTTGTCACCTCACCGTCTCGGCCTCGGCTTTTCCGTTCTCATCCTGACCGTGCCGTTGCTTTCCTTGGAACAGATAAAAGCGGGGTACCAAAAGAAACCCCTCTGCTCTGTGCACCTTCCTGACCCCTGTAGTGGGGGTCACCAGAGGGTAGCCTTGGGGCGCAGGCAGGACACTGGCTTGGGAGTCAAATTGATTCAGATTAGCTAGCTGCGAGGGAGGGAGTTTCTGTAAAATAGGGTGACGGTGCAGGGCGGGATTGAACCGAAAGGGTGGGCGCCGGCAGAGCCTGCCTGGGACGTGACACCCACTGTCCAGATTACAGGAGCCCTCCTTAGGGGTGTGAAGTGAACAGCTCGGTGGGGTTTTGTGCACGTGCGATAGGCTGAATAATGGCCCTCTAAAGACATCCGTGTCCTACTGCCCTGAAACATTCTCAACATGGTGCCTTGCATGGCAAAGGGGACTTCGTAGATGCGGTTCAATTCAGGATCTTGAGATGGGGAGATTGCCCTGGACTGTCTGGGTGGATCCAGTGTGATCCCGAAGTCCTTACATGTGAAAGAAGGAGGCAGGAGCGTCAGAGTCAGAGACTGGAGGGTGCTGTGCGGCTGGCGTTCGAGGTGGAGGAAGGTGACGCGCTGCTGAGCAGTGTAGGTGGCCTCTAGAAGCTAGAGAAGGCACAGAGGTGGATTTTCCAAACCCGGTGCCCCCAGAAGGAACATGACACTGGCAACACCTTGGTTTTAGGCCACGTGCGGCTTCCGACTTCCAGAACTGTGTAAGAAATGTGTCTGGTTTGAAGTCACTACTAGAGTGTTATTAAGTTTGTAATACTTTGTTGCTGCAGCAGTAGGAAGCTGATACACTGTGATCACCACACCAGGCAAGATGATGGGGCATTTTTGTCACTCCAGAAAGTTCCCTCATGCCCCTTCCCAGTCTGTATGTACCTGCCCCAGCGGTAACCATTGCTCTGACCTCTTTAACCTCCCTTCGATGTGCCTTGAACTTCACATAAGTGGAGTCACAGAGTATTAACTCTTTCGTGTCCAGGGTCTTTTACTCAACACAGGGCTTTTGAAGTTCATTCACGTTGTAGGGTGTATGGTATTCTGTCCGCTTTCTGTTGCTGAGTATTTCATTGTACATCTGTACCACACTTTGTTTACCCATTCTCCTGTTGACGGTGTGGGGTTGTTTCCAGTTTTTGGTGATTATGAAAAAAGCTGCTAGAACTTTCTGAAACAAATATTTTTGTGGACACGTACACTTATCTCTCTTGGGTAGAATCCTAGGTGCTGGGACACAGTTTAAGGGGCCGTGAAGTGCAAGCCCGAGACAGCCTGGTGGGCCTCGCGGACTGCAGGCTGATGGCCGCCCTGCCCCCCACGGTGGTTTCGGGGGCGCACACATGGTGGTGGGGGCCTGCTTCGGCCCAGGGCAGCAGACCGCGGGGCCCTCAGGTGGAGGTCCAGGTGAACAAGCTCAGGCAGCACGTGCGCACTCTGGTCTTAAAGCAGCAGGCTCCTGCTTCTATGCCCAGCTCTGTACTGGAGTTTCTTATACGTCTTCCCGAGGTCTCCACGCAGCCCTGTGACAGGGAGCAGTTGTAGCTCATTCTGCAGCTGTGGAAACGGGCCCGCACAGAGTTGTGTGTGGGGGTGGAACCGTGTGTTCCCCCAGAGCCCAGCGAACTGTGGGTCCTCAGTCCCATCCCCCAGCCCTGGAAGAGTGGTTCAGGGCTGTGCCTGTTTGGATGGGGGCCATGAGGGTCAGCCCCCCTCCCCCCCCAGGAAGGACAGGGGCCTCTTCTCCCTGCAGACTAGTGCAGGGGACAGGCCTAGGGGATGGCAGATGGCCTCCCAGATGGCAGAGAACGCAGCCCAGCTGGTGCGGTGCAGCGGTGAGGGGCTGATGCCGCTGTCGGAGTCGTTAGAGGGTTAGATCGGATGCGGAGGGCAGCAGAGAACCACAGTAGGTGCTTAAGGCTGGAAGTAACCGGAGGAAATGGGTGGTTGTGGGCAGCAGAGAACCACAGTAGGTGCTTAAGGCTGGAAGTAACCGGAGGAAATGGGTGGTTGTGGCATCATCTGGGCGGGGCAGCCAGGAGTGCAAGGCCCTCTGGGAAGCCCTCCATGCTGCCCTGCCTTTGCTCACACTGCTCCCCTGCCTGCTGTTCCCTCACCGCCTTGTTCACTCGGCAGGCTTGCCCTTCAAGGTGCCAGCCAAGCACCCCCGCCTGGGGGAGCCCCCCTCTGGTGGCACTTACCACTGTGGGTAAGAGAGAGTGTGGAATAGAAATTTACAGTGTTCTTAATTACAGTATTTAAATTGACACGACTTAATTGACACTGCTTGCTCTGTTTTGGCCTGAGAACTCTGTCGGATTCCTGCGAATTACACACACACACACACACACACACGGTGTGTGTCTATTACACAAGGCTAATGGCAGCCCAATGGGGGTGGGGCAGAGGAGGGTGCAACCAGACACATGGGGCAGGGGGGGGCACTGTTCACATGGGTGTGCATTGCAGGTAATGGAATGTGAGTGTCCCTCCCCAGTGAGTGTCCTCCTTCCCACTGTGTGGCTAGCTTCCCAGGAGCCTTCTTGGTCACCAACCCAGAAGGTCCCCAGAGTTGTGAGCACACCACCAGGACCTTCCTAGGTCTGTATGGAGAGAGAGAGAGGCAGGGATGCAAGGGCAGGGAGCACGGGCCTGTGTGGACGTCCCTGTGACCAGCTCCCACTTTTCCCCGTCTGCGGCATTCCTGTGGACACCTCCCAGACGTCACCTCTGGGGGGAGGGCAGGTCACCGCCCACACTCCTGACATTCCAGGCTCCGTGGGGGTGGGCCTGAGGGAGTCAGGCCGGTCACTCTGCCTCTGGAGCCTTCTGCTCCGCAGAGGAGATGGCCACTGATTAACTGAGTTCCAGATGGAGCTGTTAACGATGACAGTGAGTCACAGAATTGGTCTCCGCACATGTCGGTCTTAATGAAGCAGGAGGGCCTGCACGCTGGGAGGGTCGGGCCTGCGGGATGGCAGTGATACAAAGCCACAGGCAGACCACCTGGGCCGAAAGATGCCCCAGACATCCCTCCCAAGTCCAAGCTTGGCTGGCTGGCCAGCTGGCCATCTGTGGATGGTGGTGAGGGCGCAATGTCCCATGCCCTGGACCTCAGTTCTTGCCCACCCTGGCACTGCAGGGACTGGAACAGGGGTCCTAGAGCCGAGTATCCTGAAGCCCACCCATGGACAGCACCTGTGCATGCACCAGGGTGTGGGGCACCCGCAACAAACCTGAATATTCTGGCAGCCGGGGCCTCCCTGTGGTCTCTAACATAGAATGTGTATTATTTCCTGGGATTCGTATAGTGTGTCAGGTGGGGATAAGGGGCTCTGCTGGGCTCATCACCCTGCTTGGCCGTAGGTGGCCCAGGGGACACTCGGGGAGCCCTGTGGGTCCCCAGGCTCAGAGTTTCCACCCCAGCTCCGTGGAGTAGCTTGAGGAAGTAAACCACATTCCTCAGAAAGTCCATTTGTGTTTCTTGGGGAAAGACTTGGAGCACATTGGTTCCTCAGGGGAATTGTTTGTTGATTTTCTTTCTTTGTCTCTCTCTCTACGGGGCTGGAAGCAGATACTGTGTATTTCAGTTCACTTCAGGGGAAATCACTCTTCAAATTTTGCCGGATGTACTTAGCAAAGTCTAAAGTTAGTATTTTAACCTAGTTTACCAATGCTTTCTTTGTACGAATGTCAGTCCATCATTGAAGGTTTTGTATAAAAATAGTAAGAATATGGGATTTTGAACTTAAGAAGTCTTAAAATGTCTTGAAAGACTTTTCCTTCCTGCTGGCATGGAAGTCCTTGCCCAGCGTGAGAGAGGTGTCCTGTACGCAGGTGCCAGGGCCCCTGTGCCGAGAGGGCATCGGGCTCCCAGTGGCCAGCCTCCCGGGCGGCTGGCTCCCCAAGGTGTCGCCCTGCAGCACCTCTCCTCTGGGCTGCAGCGGACGGCCCACACTTGGTCTCCCCAGGGCCCTTTCAAGCCTCTTGTGGCATCTGCCTTCTCTTTCCGTTGCTCTTCTGGGAGCAGCATGTTCTCAGGCAGGTTCCCAAACACCCCCCTGCCCCAGGACCCTGGCTCAGCCCTGGCTCGGCCGCAGCTCACAGGCAAACAGTGACACAGAAGGGCGTTTTAATGCAGATGTGGTTTGCCCCCCTGACAAGACAGGGCTGTGACTCCCACGCAGGGGGCTGCAGGTGATTAGGCCGCTCCCACCCCTCATTCTGCAACACCTCGCAACTGCTTATCTGTAGGGGGAGCACTGGCGAGTTCTCCGCCCACAGCTGTCCATCGGGGCGGAGCTTGGCGTTAGGGCCTGTGGCCAGCTGGCCAGCATCCAGGGGAAAAGTGGAAATACAGCTGGTGACTGGGACACGGTCCCTGCTCTGTGCCTGCATTCTCGTGTTGTCAGAGCGCAGGGTTTCTGGGGAAAGGCCAGTGCTGGCTGTCGCCTCTGGCCCGATCAGAGAGTCTGGGGATGGCAGCCAGCTTCATTCACCACGGGACGAGTCCTAGGGACCTGCTGCAGGACAGAGGTCAGCCTCAGCCAGAGGAGGGCAGGGGGTGGGGAGCTCCTCAGGGTTGGGGGACAGGGAAGAGTTTTCCTTACAAGGCTGTTTTCTGTAGCCCTTCGGTGCTTTTACACTGAGATAGAATTCATATATAAAATTTACCATTTTAAAATGTACAAGTCACGGGTCTTTAGTGTACTCATAAGGTTGCACCACCATTACCACGGTCAAATTCCAGAAAATTTCATCACCGTAAAAAGACACCCTACGCCCATTAGCAGACACTCCCGATGTCCACTCCCCCCTCCCCGCCCCCCCCCAGGCTGTGGTTTTCCCCTGCTCTGAGCCACCAGGTGCAGTGACACCCGCGCAGGCCAGGGGCAGAGTCCTGGGGCCTCAGGGCTGGAGCGTGGGAGAGGGAAGGGCCTTGGGCGACAGAGACAGACATGGGTGGTGTGACTTCAGGAAGATGTTCTGCCTCTCTCTGCCGTGGTTTTGTGTTTAAATGAAGCACGCGGCCATTTTCGTAACGGTAGTTGGACTGATTTGATGACGATGGCGGTGGTGGTGGTGGTGATGATACTAAATAAAATTTATTGTTTTTATAAAAAATTTATGGAGTGTGGCCACGCACCGGGCTTTGTAGATCGTATTCCATTTATTTGCGCATTATCTTCTAGCAGTCCTGTGACCTGTCTCACTCACCACCGCCATCATGATCCCCCCCCACCCGTTTCCCAGGTGGGGAGCAGGCCCTGAGAGGCCACGCCGCCCCCCTGGGCCCAGCGCCTGGGAAGTGGCCATGCCAGGATGCAAGCCCAGGCTTTGCTGACTCTGAGGCTCTGTGTTGTCAGCAGCTCCTTCCTCCCCCGACCTTTGAATTTGAAGAATCTCAGCTTTGGAAATGGAGAGCCCAGGTCAGCTTCAGAGCCCAGGAAAAAAGCCACTCAATCCTCTGAGTTTGGAGGCAGAAGCAGCTGTGACCTCCTGACCTCCTGACTTCCTGCACACTCTCTGCTCAGCTGTGAACTGGGGAGTTATGAGAACATGGCTTTGTAGGCTCATCTTTCAGAGATATGTACCTGTGTGGGACCTGGCGTGGGGTCTAGTGGAAGAGTGTGGGCTCGGCATTGGAGGGCTCCACGTCCAGCGGGGCGGCTCCTGACAGGGGGGCTTCTGTCTTCACCTTCTAGGCTTTACATTTCTCATTGGTAGGATGGGAATAACAACGGTGCCTCCCGGCCCCCTGACGCGGCAGGGCTTCACGCACTACACTCGTAAAGCTCTTAGCTTGGTGTGAAGTTCACATTCAGTGAGTGCCGGCCACGATAGCTTTCCCGGTCAGTTTCCTGGTTTGTACATTTCTGATCATTTCATATTAATAATTTGAGTTTGAATAAACATGCAAAAGAGCCTGAAGTAAAATAGGGACATAAACACTTGATCCCATGAAGGAGTTTAGCAAGTAGTGGGTGGGGCCGTTGTTAATTTATTTATGCATTACCTCCTTGGTTCATTGGAACACGGTGATAGAGGCCCTGGGAACACGGACTCCCACCTCCCAGAGGGGGAAGGTGGCCCCGGGAGAGGTGACGTAGCTTCTCCAGGCTCCTGAGGGTCCACACCTCTGGCATCGTCTACCTGCCACTCCCATGTCCTGCTCTGTCATCAGGAACCATTGTACTTCCTTACTTTCCTCTGAGAACAACAGCCGAAGAGCCAACTTGGGCTCTGCTTCTGTTCTGAACTGCCCCGGTTCTGAGGAGACATGCCCTTGACCCTCTGGCCCAAGCTGGCTGCCCCGCCTGAACGTGGGGTGCTGTGCCCTCAACCTGGGCCCCCACAGGAAAGCACTCCCCACCCCCAGACCCAGCGCTTGTGCTTTTAGCACGAAAAGTCACAGGGTGGCAGCTGGTCTTTTGGCCCCAGGAGGGAAGATGCCAAGGCCTCCCCTGAGGGTTCTTGCCCCCCGCCTCATAGGGCCTTGGAAGCTTTTGCGTGTAACAATGTAAAACGGATGTGTCCTGGTGCTTAAAGGGACCCCGCTTCTCTGCAGGGCCAGGCTCTGGTTTCTCAGAACAAGGAGGGGCCCAGCCAAGGTGGTGGAGGAGGGGGTACAGCCCCCTCCTCCACCCCCACTGCAGCCCAGGATTTTCCCCGGGGAAAGTCTAGGCTGGGCTGGACCTCTCCTCAGAGTGGGAGCCAGTGGGGGGCCGGGGGCCCTCTCTGCTGTCTGCAAGGGGGCCGGACAGAGCCAGCAAAGTTCGGAGTCCTTCCAGGGCTGTTTAGATCCACCCCAACACCTCAGCCCCAGGAAAGCCTGCTGGACCTGAACCCCTTCTCCCTGGAGACCCAGGTCTGGAAAATTCCCAAGGTTTCAAAAGTCCAAACTGTATGGGTTTAGTTCTTATTGGTTTGATCACTCCTTTGATAAATATGTCTGGAGGGTCTGACCTGTGCTCCGAGTGAGAAAAATACAGTCAAACCTCAGTACTCGTCGGCTTCAGAACTTGTCAAGCCCTGTCCGTACTTGTCGCATTTTGACGAGAAAAAGGTTTCAGCACTGGCACTTGCCTGGGTCTCCTTGCACTTTCTAGGGCTTGTGTGTGTCACGGTGCTGCCCCACAAGAGAAGGTGTTTGGGCGCTCGTGGCTCGGCTTGCTGCAGACTCGTGGTTTTCGGCACTCGACGTGAGTTCCGGAACGAGTGACCATCGTCGAGTACCGAGGTACCACTGTATTGTCTTGCCCCCCTGAAGCTAGGAAGCTGGACATGTAACTGGTACATTGAAAGAGCAGCTCCTTTACTATGGAAACTTTAAATCCTTTAGAAGTAGGGCAGAGAAAGTATTGGGCTCCTAGGACTTTTCACCACTTTCAATCCTTACCAATTTGCCAGCAGTCTTGTTTAATCTCTGTCCCTCCTCTCCTGTATTATTTTGATGCGAATCCCAGGCATCATTGTTCTTTTTAAAAAGAATTTTCTTTATTGTGTTTTTTATTACCATTTAGTCCCCTACATACCACCCCCTGCAGTCACCACACTGTTGTCCACGTCCGTAGGTCCTTTGTCCTCAGTCCCTCCACTTCCAGCCCCCACCCCTTACCTGTCACCCTGCTCTCTGTGAGTCTGTCTCCATTTTGCTTGTGAGTTCAGTTTGTTCGTTAGAGTCCACATATGAGTGAAATCATGTCGTATTTGCCTTTCTCTGCCTGGCTCATTTCACTTAGCACAGTGTTCTCCAGGTCCATCCATGCTGTTGCAAAGAGTAAGATTTTTTCTTTTTTTTTTTTTTTTACAGCTGGGTAGTATTCCACTGTGTGAATGTCCCATAGTGGTTTTACCCACTCATCTACTGATGGGCACTCGGGCTGCTTCCATGTCTTGGTGACTGTACATAACGCTGCAGTGAACATGGGGGTGCTGATGTTCTTTCGAATTAATGTTTTGGGTTCCTTCAGGTATATTCCCAGAAGTGGGATCACTGGGCAAAAGGCAGATCCAGTTTTAATTTTTTGAAGTTTCTCCACACTGTTTTCCACAGTGGCTGCACCAACTGCATTGCCACCAACATTTTCAAAGGGTTCCCCTTCTCCACATCCTCACCAGCACTCGTTTGTTGATTTATTGATGATGACCATCCTGACAGGTGTGAGATACTTCATTGTGGTTTTAATTTGCATCTCTCTGATAGTTAGTGACATTGAGCATCTTCTCATATGTCTATTGGCCATCTGTATTTTCTCTTTGGAGATGTGTCTATTCAGGTCCTTTGCCCATTTTTTAATTGGGCGTTTGGTTTTTTTCATTGAGTTTTGTAAGTCCTTTATAAATGTTGGATATTAACCCCTTACCAGGTCATGTTGTTTTCATCTGTAAATATTTCAGAATGTACGTCTAGAGAATGACTCTTAAAAACTTCGTAACTGCACTATTAACAACAATTCCTTAATATTGTCAGTAGCTGGTCAGTGTTTATACTTCCGGTGGTCTCATAAATGCAGTTTTTCCTGGTCATTTGAACCGGGATTTGGTAGAGGTCCATGCACTGCCATGGCTGCAGGCCTTCCGTGCTGTAAGCTATGGCCCTGTCTCAGGGCAATCTAGGTGGCCTGGGAGCTGATTAGCAATGCAAATTTTCTGCTGTCCCAGACCAATTGGAGAAGAAACTTTGGGGGTGGGGCCAGCAATCCAATTTAACAAGTGCTCTGGGTGATCCTGATGCAGGTTAACATTTGAGAACCTCTAATCTATAGTTGCCCCTCTGTCTTCTCCGTATTCTGTGCGTGTGTGTATATACATGTATACATATATATTTTGTTGTTGTTGTTGTTAAGTTTTTTTTGAGCGTTGCCTCCAGTCTGGGTTCTGCCACTTGATCCCAGCACAGATGAACAAGGCCCTCTCTTCTCTGTTGCAGGGAAGCAGGCAAGGCGCTCCTCCCCTCAGAGAGGGCTGACTTTTTGGAGGTGCATTCCCTGGAGGAGAAGGCAGACAAGGGTCCCCTCCAGGCAGTGAAGGCCTGGAGGCTGGGTCAGGTGCAGATGTTCCAGAGTCTGTGAAACGATTTGGTCTGGCCAGGGCTTCGGGGAGTGGAGAGAGATGCGGGTGCAGAGGGAGGCATGCTGGACTTCTCGGGGCCTAGGCCCCCGCAGTGTGCTGGGCTTCCTCCTATGGGGGATGGGAGTCGAAGGCCCTAGCGAGGCTGAGTAATATGAGCAGACTTCACTTTGACCAGATGGCTCTGACTGTGGTGGAGCATGGCTGGGAGAGGGGCAGGGAGCCTGAGGGAGGAAGCTGTGCATGAGCCCAGGTAAGGGTCCGCAGGATCTGAGCTTGCAGAAGGTGGGGGAGGCGTGTATGAAGACACGCTAGGAATCTCTTTGAGGAAGAACAGGACTTGGGGATGCAGTGAGAAAGGAAGGAGGGAGAAATGGAGAAAATCTCCTGTCTGGGAGCCTCGGTGGTTGCCCTGAGCAAAGGGGCTACACTGACCAAAGGAGACAGACCTCTGAGGAGAGAGGCAGCTCTCAGTGATTGGAGAGCTGATCCCGCATTGTTGGAGGGAGCTCAGCACGTGTACTACTGATACACCAACTCATTTTGAATATGCTGCCTCAGGTGGGAAAGACCTCAGAGCCCTTCAAGTCTGGCTATTTAATTACTGAGTCCACTTTGGGGCACACGTAAACACATCTACCCATTTATCCACCCACCCATCCATTCATCCACTCACATAACCATCAGCCCACCCCCCACCCATCTATCCACGCACCCATGCATCCATCCTTCCTTCTGTGTGTCCATTTATCCACCCAACATTTATTGAGTGCCTGTGACCTGTCAGGAGCTGAGGAATCAAAGATGAAGGAAGAAGACACTACCCTGGGTCCATACAGACTCCATGGAAGAGAAGCCAGGTGGACAGAAGTATCTCAGTGCTCTGTGTAGGGTGAGCTGGTGAAGCCCCTCCAAATGCTGGGTGCACTTGGTCAGGGGCTTCCAGTTTGCTGAATATAATTCATGAAAATTAGCAGGAAGACCTGTGGACACCATTTTCTCACCTCCCCCAACGGTTGCCTGGACACGCACGTGCATGCGAAGCTGTGGTTAAGACAGACTGTGAATTGCCCGCCTCACCGTCTAGGATGGTAGGGGCTCGGGGATCTCACGGCCTCTGGGGAACCCCAGCGGCCCCAGCTCTCTCACTGGGGCATCTCATCTCCTAAGCCATCTGGGGAGGGTGGTAATTGGAAGATGCTGCCCAGGGTCAGGGTGGGCCAGGCACCGCCCCCACTCTGGCCCCTTGCAAAAGCTCATTTCCATAATTATTATTTAGCCTTTGGAGAGCAGCTGCTTCACACTCAGCGTTCTCTGTAGCCAGGAGGGTCTCCCAGTTCATGCAATAAAATTTCCATTTACTCTCAACCACGATGATTAAAAAAAATCCATAAATTATTTACTGAAATGGAAGTTCAGCTTACAGTAATAATGCATTAGTTCAGCTAGCCATGCCGCCTGTTAGAGGGCAATAAAATTTTTTTATTTTCCTTTTTAAAAGGTACTTGCCAGTAACCTGCACATGACCTTGAGCTGATCAATTTTCAAAAAACGGCACTGTAGGGAGGGCACATAAGGAGAGAGAAATGGAGAGCTTTTCTCAGTGAGCCTGGTTTTAGGCAGTGTCAGCAAATACCGGTCATCTCAGAGCCAGAAGGAGGGAAGGAATGAAAATGTATTTTGCATTTTTTTAAAGCGTAGGCACCAGACCTTAGAAATGCTTCTGAGACCGGGCATTTATTTGGTAGACGCATACATCCAAGAGGTAGCAAGGAGGCCTGCTTGGACAAGCTGGGGTGTCACCACGGTTGAGGCCACCTGTCATTTCACATGGGCCTGGAGCCTTGAACAACAAAGGCAGGCCAGTGGTTCTGTCTTCATCCTTTAAAATGTTATGTTTGTGGAAAAAGATCGATTGTATGTACCTCAGAAAGTCGGTGATTCTGCTCATGGCCATTTGCTGACTAATGTCTCCAGCAGAGAAGAGCAACAAGCGAGTTCCTGAATTATGGCCATCTTTCATAGACTCTTGTCAAGACTGTTTTTTATTTTGAGAACATTTGCTTTGATTAAAGCCAGTTGAGCCCGTAGCAGATAAAATGTGACTCGAGTTTTACATGTTTCACACTTTATAGCAGGAGCCCAGCTGAAATCTGCCTTGGTTCTTGTGTGGCAGAAGCAAGTGATGGGTTTTACCTGACGAGTTAGACTAGTTCCTCCTCGGCTACCTGGTGTGGGGCTCTAAAAAAAAAATCCCAGGGCAAGAGACTTACACTTGTACGCATTTATATCCTCTACTTGGCTGCAAAAATATTCCTTTATTTCTGTGCCCCCTTTGCTGCAAAAATTATTTAAAAAATGATGTACTGGGGGGGAGTGGGTGGGTCCCAAGTTAAGAGTCAACCTAGAAACAGCCTAATCAACTCATTTCTGTATACATTAAACTGAAAAAGATGGCACGGTGAATATCCAAGGCAGAACTGATGTTAAATTAGCTAAAATTAATAGCGAAAGAGACCTGACAAATATCTTCTGTTGGCTGATCAGAAAGCATCAGGGTCTCTCTTCCCCATGTCACCCTGGTTGTTCGCATTCTTCGAATGGTCAGCGTTTTTCCAGTTTTCTGGTGTGACATCATCAAATCCCTCTATGTCACTGCGTGTCAGGGTAACTTAGTCCTTGACAGGTGAGATGCTCTGAGAGTCTGTCTGATCTCATGGAAGCAGGCCAGTATTTCTTTAAAAACGCCCAGATTTTTTTGGCTTTGCCCTCGACTATGCTCCCTGGTAAAAGCATTTTCCTTTAATCTCCCGTTTTTCCAGTCTCTTCTCCCACCTCTACAGACGGGTCTCAGTTTCTTTCCACCAGTTTCCTTTTTGTCCTCCAAGCCTGTGCTCTAAAAACCTTTGTTCTCGCAGGCTTTTATTTTGCCTTTCTCTCCTCCCCCACTCCCATGTGCCCCAGTCAGCCTGTGAGCACTGACCTGGAATGTCACGTAGCTGGGAGCCGTCACGGGGCAGATGCCATTGTACTGGCTTTGCAGAGAAGTGTGCTCAGGGCCACAGCTAATGGCAGTCCAAACTGCTTACAGTGGGCGATGGCCTCTGTAAGGCCTGGACACACAGCACGTCCTTTGTGCGTCCATGCACTTCACGTATCAGCTCTCTCCTGTTGTCTCTCAGCACAGATCTGACACATCTTCTGAGACCAACATAATATTATGTTTATTTCTCATCACTTACTTATTGAATGGAAGCTCTCAGGCTTGGCTGGGGCTATCAGCCCACCAAAAAGCTTTCTGTACTCATCAGGGGCCAAAGCAGGTTTTTTTCGTATTCTTTTCCCCAAGAATTTTTGAGCGCCACTTTAATTAAATAAAGAAATACTTGCTTGAGAACAAAGTTGTCACTCGAGGCTCTGTGTATTCCTGTGATGGACTGATGTACAAGAAGTGGTGAGTTATCTTGATTTGGGATATACAGAGCTATGGATGTGGGTGTGGGTGATATTCATGTATCTATAAAAGTGTTACTCTGTACCTTCTCTGCAGATCAGTTTTACATCGTTGCACAGCGTGGCTACATTTTAATTTCTGATGGAAGAAGTCCATGGAGTTCGGTTGCCCCTAGGCCTGGTTAAGTGATCAGCAAGTCAAATGATTTATTTCATGCTGAACAGAGACAGACGGGGAGGGGAGCACAGGGAGAGCCCCGAAGATCCTTGGTTCTTGCCCTCACGTGTCCTGGAGTCCTCGGGGCCCCAGGCCTGTGTGGCCCAACACATGCTGTTTTGCAAGTCAGTGGGCCATGCCCTGAGAGGGCTGAGTGATGGGATAATGAGAACCAAGCAGACAGCGGGGTGGATGGTTTGTCTGCAGATAATAGCTTGTTTGCTAATTGCCAACACCAGATTTTCTGGGCAATTAGACATTTGGTTTCTTCCAAGACCTTCTGTGCAAATGTGGACACATGGCCGTAGGCCTTCCAGGTAGCAGGTGGAGAGAAGGTGGCTCCCAGGACAGAATGGCATCTCCCTGCTGGCTGCCCCAGGGCCCACAGGCAGGGCAGACTTCTCCCCCAACAGGTGGAAAGGACCATCTCGCTGGGCCCCCTAGTGGAGAGGCTGGTGCCCCTTGCTTTCGTGGGAGTGGGTGCCCTTGTGCTAGGAGATTAGCAGAGAAGGAGTTCAGCAGGCTGGTCCAGGAGCTCTGCTTATAGCTCCATTCTGCTTTCAGGAGCACTGAGCTGTGGGTGCTAATGTTCAATGGGGATTGAAACTTGCTTCCCCTCTCAGATGTGCACATTGATTTTTCTTAATAAAAATATTTGTTGTGGTAAAGTAAAAAGTATATGTTATATATAAAATGTAGAATTTGCCATTTTTAACCGTTTTAATTGTACAAATTAGTGGAATTAATTACAGGCAGTATTGTGCAACCATTACCACTATCTATTTCCAAAATTTTTTCATTGCCCAGAACAGAAATTTTGCACACCTCGTTCCGCCCTCCCCCTAGCCCGTGGTAACCTCTAATGTACTTTCTGTCTCTGTGAATTTGCCTATTATAGATATTTTGTGTCAGTGGAATTATGAAATATTTGTCCTTTTGTATCTAGTTGTTTTGCTTAGCATAATGTGTTCTGGATTCATCCATGTTGTGACACATATGAGAATTTTATTTCTTTTTATAGTTGAACAATATTCTATGGTGTGAATACACTACATTTTGTTTATCCATTCATCTACCGATGGGTGCTCGGGTTGCTTCTACTTTTTGGTTACTGTGAATGCAGTGACATTCACATACAAGTATCTGTTTGAATCCCTGTTTTTTTTCTCTGAAAGATTTTGTTTATTTTTAGAGAGAGGGGAAGGGAGGCAGAGAGGGAGAGAAATATCAGTGTATGAGAGATACATCCACCAGTTGCCTCTCACACGCCCCCAACTGGGGACCTGGCCCACAACCCAGGCATGCGCCCTGACTGGGAATCAAACCCGTGACCCCTTGGCTCCCAGGCCGACATTCTATCCACTGAGCCACATTAGTCCGGGCTGAATCCCCATTTTCAATTATTTTGGGTAGATCACTAGGAGTGGAATTGCTAGGTGATATGGTAATTGTACAAATGACTTTCTGAGGAGCCACCAGACCCTTCCCCGGTGGCTGTGCCATTTTGCACCCCACCGGATACTTGCACCCCACCAGATACACACACGGTGCCAGTCTGTCCACATCCTTGCCAATGTTTGCCATTTCTATTTTTTCTTATGACAGCCACGCAGGTGGGTGTCAGACAGTGTCTCATTGTGTTTTTGATTTGCATTTCTGTAGTGATGGCTGATGTTAAACATCTTTTCACATGCTTGTTTTCTTCGGGGAAATGCCTGTTTGAGTCCTTTGCCCAGCGAGTTGGTTTTTTTGCCTCTGCACCTTTCTCCCTGAGGTCGGAATTGAGCCTCATCCGGGGGGACTATACGCCTACAGAGAGGGGAGGCGGCTGTGCAGAACTGGAGCATCACGCTCACTCTCTCGTGATTCATTTCAGCCCCTCAGCCCGCCGAGTTCTCACCAAGCAGGAGAAAGGAATCAGTAAGCGTATGGGAGTAACCCAGCTGATGGGCGGCAGAGGCAGCGGGGGTCACTCCCAGTCTCCTCTAGAAGCAGACAGGCCTTTCTCAGAAACCTCACACCCTCTGCGTGTCCTTGACCGTATGTTTTGTTTTAGCGGATTACCCATTGTTTTCCTCCCAGCTGCTGGGTCTGTGTACTGAATGGAGCAGCATTTGCAGGTGCCCAGGGTCTCCGCAGTGGGAGCCCACAGTTCCTGATGTGCAGGCCCTTCCAGTCCTGGGCAGTGGGCAGGGACACCAGCGTGGAGCATGCAGGACTGACCAGGGACAGTGTGACTTCTCCGTGGGTGCCCCCCCGGGGGAGAACCAGAGGGCTGTGTCTAGGTTTCAGAACAAATGTCCGGGCCTGAATAACAGCAGGAACGAACGGCAGGGCGGTCGGCAGGATGATGTTGGTGCTTCTTAGCTGTTGGCCCTTCTCTGGTTTGATCTTGAATCTGTTGTGGGACCCCACCTTCAGGGGCCAGGAATGCCAGCCTACCCGTCTTTGTGCTGTGGGTTTTCTTACAGGGTCATTGGAGAGGATGAGGCCTGTGTTTTGGCGGGGCCTCGTGCTGGAGAGAGGGAGGAGGCCATGCCTCCACTAAGCAAGGAAGTGCCTTCTGGAAGATGCACTTGTGTCCTGCATTTCTACAATAGCGGTGGTTGATTTTGTGGGGGTGAGGTCCCACACCCCTTTGGGAACCTGAGGGCTGTGGATACTCTTCTAGAAAATGCACGTAAAGGTTTGCACATCCTCCCTGGGGGCTACGGCACCCCTGCTCCATAGTGGAGGCTGGGTTAAGAGCTGGCCCTAGAGAGGGCAGGAGCTGGAAGGAGAGGTGATTTGGGGACTGGGCAGCGTTTCTGGTAAGTGGGAGTTGGGTGGCACAGAGTGAAAGGTCTGTTGGTCCCTGGGAGGAAAAAAAAGGTCTTTGATCAAGTTTCCATCCTAAATGCAAGGGGATACGGACAGCTTCCCTTCATGGCTGGGATCAGCCTTGCCCACCACGTCAGCCGGCGTTGCAGAGGCAACCTCGGCCGTAGGAGCAAAGCCACGCAGCCCCCGTGCCTGCTCCCCGGGCCAGCCCCTGCCTCCTCTGAGGAGTGCATCTTGTCTTTCTTTTTCCAGAGACGGCCCCCACGTCTGCATACTCATCTCCAGCACGAAGTCTTGGGGACACAGGGATCACGCCTCTGTCCCCTTCCCATATCGTGGTAAGAAATGTGTACCTGTGTGGGAGTGTGTGCGGATCACCTGTGGCTTTCTGGGTCTGCTCTCATGAGGCTACTGAGCAGCCCCTCATGTTCATGGGTGGCGATGAAATGGTGTTGACACCAGCCATTGCACCCTCCCCAGTCCTTTTCCCACCCTGGGCCTGGTGTGGCTGGGCCTGGGCTTTCCCACCATGGGCCTGGGTGGGCAGCAGGAGCGGGCCCGTGGGAACAGCCCTTTAACGATGCGGTGCTCAGAGGGTGCGAGACATCTCCTTGGAAGGAAGCAGCCACATCCGGCTGGTGAGTCAGTGAGAGCCAGTGGCTTTGTCGACTGCAGTTCACTGCCATGCTCGAGAGCCTGTGGCTGTGTAATCACTTCTGCAGCAGCTAGTTTGGGAGAGGGGGCCTGTGTAGGCACGTGCCTGCAGTGAGGGGGCTGGGGCTGGGCTGTGGCTCCTGCCCTACCCCACCCCGAAGGGGTAGGTAGTGTAGGCAGTCATGCAAGGGACTTACATGGACCCAACCAGAAAAAAAGGGCCAGAAGCACAGGGAGGCTTTGTATGAGCTGTTCAGATCCAGCAGGACCCCTCTGAGAAGGACGACGGAGCCCCCCAGGGAGGGACGCCGGCTCATCCTGGTTTTCCCAGAACTGCCTTGTGTTGCGTGGGAAGTCTTGCCTCTTCACTCCTGGGAAGACTGAGAGGCCTGGTCACCAGTGGCCAGTCCTGGGCACCCTGAACGTTCCCTGTAAGAGCTCCAGGGTCACCTTGGGCATGTGGCAATGGGGGGCAGAATGAGGAGAGGCCAGATGGGGGGCTCTCACCCCTGCTCTAACCAATGTACTCAGAATCCCAAATTGCTTGCTGTGATCATTTTTAGTTCTATGCTGAAACAAAAAGTCTACAGTGCTTTAAAAAAACAGGTAGGAAACCTGGAATGGTCAGGCCCAGTTCCTTGACAGACGAAGAATGGCTCAGGGCCCTGAGGGACAGGACCCACCAGAGTCCTGTGTGGTTATGATAAACCAGCAGGGTCCCTGGTAAGAGGAGCCCTGCTCCTGGGCATGACACACCCTGGCAGGTGGAGCTGTCACCTGGGAGGTGCCCAGGGCATGGCTGGTAAAGCCCTCAGCCAGTGGCAGGACATCTGCACAGGGCCTTGGGGGGACAGTGAGAGGAAGGTCATGTCATTCAGGGAGCCCCCAGGCTTCCAGCCCTGATGGTGGAGCTCACGTACAGTTAATAAAGGGAGCAGAGACGAGCTGAAGGCAGGTGCCCTTGCTCAGTGGGCACGGTCCTTCACTTAGGGGCACTTGCCTGTGCTGAGGCTGGCCTGCTCTCTCCCCAGGGATTGAGCTAGAATGTGGACTGTCCTCTGTGGCATCTGGGCAGGCCGGGACCGCCTGGGGTATCTTCCTGAAGGCCAGGTGTGCCCCCCCCTTATCTTATTTGATATATCTGCAGAATGATGCCGACTCCAATGTGTCAGAGCAGCCAACGTTTCTCGTGGTGGTGGCCATCGACTTTGGGACCACATCTAGTGGCTACGCCTACAGCTTCACCAAGGAGCCAGAGTGCATTCACGTGATGAGGTGAGGGCTGCGGACCAGGAGGGGCCACTGCACCTGGGAGACTTGGTGGGGGGACAGGGGATAGGGAGATGGATTAGTTCAAGGAGCACGTGAATGGCACTTTGGTGGCTTCTGGATTCTGGCCCAACTCAGCCCAAGCTCACTGTGCCACTTCGGGCAAGCCACTTTTGACCTCCGGGTTCCAAATCTGTGGTCTGTAAAAGTGTCGGTTTAATTCCGACTTAGTTGGTCTGGGGAGGGGCGTGAGTGGCATGTTTGAAACCTGTCCCGGGCGCTGTCAGCCTGCAGCCTGGAGGAGAGGTGCCCCACTTAACAGGGTGTCTGTGGTGGACACGTACTGTGACCTTGAGCAATTGCTAAACCTTCCAAACCTCAGTTTCCTCACCTGTGGAATGGGGGTGATGACAATCCTGCCAGGCAGGGTGCTTGTGCAAAGTGCAAATGAAGTGAAGTTTTCGGTCAAGTGCTGAACACAGGGTGAATACAAGCAGGGAAGGTGCCAGTTCTTCCAAGCGATGGCAGTGGCTGCAGCAGAAAGCATCGTGCCTGAGAAAAAGCCAGTGAACCCCGAAGGTCCCCCTGGCGTTGCCCTGAGCCTCCTGGGGCACGATCTGCGCTGAGGACGCTCCCTGTCCCACCCCGTGCACACAGCAGCCCAGCAAGCCCTCCCATCCACCCTGTCCACACATGGCCAACTGCCTATGAAGATTCTGGTCTGTCCAGTGCCAATACCAGCTCCCTGCATCCAACCATGGCCTCTTCCTGCAGAGTCTTTGGCTCCCACCACCTTCCCAAACTCGTTTCTCACACTTCCTATGTGTAGATACAATCTTCTCATGTGCGCTCTTATTGTTTAACCCGCACACTCATGCCCCGTGCTTGCCCACCTCTGAGCAGCCTGTGGTGTCCTTGCCTCCTTCAAGTCCAATTGTCTGTCACCCCCCCAAGTCCATCTTGAGCCCGACATTGTTCTCCCTGCCCCACCAGCTGGCACCTCTGCCTTCTCTGGCCCTGGGGCATGTCCCTGGGATTCCAAAAGAAGGTGCCATACCCTCTGTCTTCCCTTGGTGGCAGGCGATGGGAAGGAGGTGACCCTGGGGTGTCCAACCAGAAGACCCCGACCACCATCTTGCTGACCCCTGAGAGGAAGTTCCACAGCTTCGGGTACGCCGCCAGGGACTTCTACCACGACCTGGATCCCAACGAGGCCAAGCAGTGGCTGTACCTGGAGAGGTTCAAGATGAAGCTGCACACCACTGGGGTAAGCAAGCCTCTCCCTGCCCCGGGGTCCCCTGCAGTGGACAGCCGGGACTCCTCCAGGCTTGTGAGGGCGGGTCCTTCCAACCCAGGGCACCCTCCGCTCCTTCCCAAGCAGAAATCCATGTCCATTAACCTTGATTTCAGCAACAACCGGGAGCACCCAGCACTTCCGTGGACCACGTAGCCCTTCTGATGTGCCCGCGGGCGGGCGGGGGGATGCTCAGCACATTTAACACTGGTTTGCCTTGGAAACTGACCAGTCAGAGTGGATGCTGGCTGGGGCACAGGCCTGAGGCCTGGGGCCTGCAGACTCTATGCCAGGGGATCCTTCTTCAGTTGCTGGATTTTGGGGAGATCAGGGAACCCTGAAGGAGGGACTTAGGGATGGGGACATTTGGAGGGTAAGGGCAGTGGCTGTTACCTAGCCAGTTCAGAAGTAATGACTGGCCCATCAACCCCCAGCCTGGGAAAGGGGGAAGCTCAGGAAGTCAGTTGCTCAATAACTGGAGGCCCTACACCCCTGCCCCTCCCAGCAGATCTGCCCCCAGCATGTCCAATCTCTGTGAGATGTCTAGGGCAGCTAGGGCTTCTCCTTCAAGCTTTGTGGATATTTTCCTTAATTCTCAGTACTTAGAGATTCAGGGTGGTGATAGTGTTTAAGACCAGGACTCTGGGACAGGCATCCTGGGTTTAAATTCTGCCTCTGCCACTGTCCAGACACTTAATCCAAGTCACTAAGCTGTCCATGCCTCATTTTGCCTCATCTGTGAAATGGGCACACTGATGGTGCCTCTTTCATGGGGGTTTGGAAGGATGGAAGGAACCAAAATACACTGAGCTCTAGAACCGTGCTGGTACTGCCTCAGTTCTGGTCGATCGCCAGCTCCTATTGCTGTTGCTTTCACGTGTCGACGCTCCATGCTTGCAGATGACAAAACAAATATTAGGGGGGAACCCAGCAACAGAGCCCCCCACTTTCCAGGGCTCTGTGCTCGTGGTGTGGTTGTCACTCTGCGAAGCAAACTGGCTTCTGCTGGAGAGGCACCCTTCCCACTTCACCCTGATGGGACTCAGGGCTGAATTTCAGCTTGCATGGGTGGATGCACAGGAATTTTTTCAGTTTGAATTTTTAAAATTCTGAGCCTGTGGCTTCCAGGTGCTCGGCCACATTTCTGAGCCTGGGAGCCACTGTCCAAAAACTGGGGTGTCTCTACTGAGCATCAGGGGCAGGAAGTGGCCGGCTGGGAGGAGGGAGCTTGTGCAAATCAATCAGGATGACTGGCAGGCTTCCCAGGGCTGGGTTAGCAGCAGCTTGGTGCACCCTCGCACTCCCAAGGGCAAAGCCTGGTCACCCAACCAGGATCCATTTGGAGGCCTCACTGATTCTTTTTTCTTTGGTGGTAATGAGCCTGTTGGTTCTGGGGTGCTTGGGGGCTTCCTCTGCCCATCCCCACTCTGCGGGGACGTTTCTTGTCATTTTTTAATGACTTCAGTCCATACAGCATTTCGCAGAGCATCCTCTACCCCAAGGACTCTGGGCGCTCAGCCTCTGGTGAAGGAAGGGAGGCAGGGGTGCTGGGCTCCCAGCCGATCAGGCAGCAGAAGCCTTAAAATAGGAGCTCTTCTATTTTGGTGACTTGGCCAGCAGCTCATTGGGGAACGAAAGCTTCAGGTCTGTTTGGCATCGTGCATGTTAGTGAGTTGACATGATTATGTAAGCCTCTGCTGGGGCGCTCCTGAGGGCGACCCTGTGTGTCCATGAGTGGAAATAGTGTGCGAATTGCACTGGCCATGGTGTCTGCTGCCTTTCTCAGTTCCTGGGCTCTGTCACTGCCCTGAAACCTCACTCCCAGAGGATTTGAGGTGGGGGTGGGGAGAGAGAAAGGAGGGAGAAGTGGAGGCGGGGCTGAAGGGAACAGCCAGGGCCTCCTACCCAGTACAAGGGTATACCTCCAGGCCTGTGTTGGGAGGACACCCCATCCTAGTCTGCCCCTCCAACAGTGGGAAACACAGATACGGTTTACCAGCTTCCCCATAATTCTGTGTAGCCATTTTTAAAGCTAGAAAGTGTGTCTCTCTTTTGCCTTCTTACTGTTTCATTCCTCTCTTCCTGGCAGGACCTCACCTTGGATACAGACCTGACAGCAGCAAATGGCAAGAAAATCAAAGCCCTGGAAATCTTCGCTTACGCCCTGCAGTACTTCAAGGAGCAGGCGCTGAAGGTAGAACACGTGGCAGCGCCTGTGGTGGGCGGTGCACTTGCTCCCGAGGGTGCCTGCAGGGAGACAGGGTGGGCTGTGCCTTCAGAAAGCAGGATGCGTCCTCTTAACTGCTGGGGGGGGAGGGGCAGGGGGAGGGCGGAAATGGTGCTGCCACCGAGGAAACAGTTTGGCATGTCCTCAAAAGCTTAAACAGGGTCATCGCAGGAGACCTGACAATTCCGCTCCTTGGTGTGTACCCAAGAGAAACGGAAACACTTATTCACGCAAACACTCGTACGTGAATGTTCGTAGCATAACTACGCGTAGTAACTAAAAAGTGGAAACAACCCACATGTCCATCAGTGGAGGAATGGGCAACTGAATGGGGTCGAGCCACACAGTGGAATATTACTCAGCCACGAAAAGGAAGGAAGTATTGGTCCGGCCCAGCATGATGCACCTTGAAATCGTCATGCTAAGTGGAAGAAGCCAGACCCAAAAGGTCACATACTGCTTGATCCTTTTATACTCCACATCCAGAATAAGCAACTCCATGGAGACAAAAAAGTAGATAGTGGTTGCCGGGGTGGGGGGAGAGGGATCAGGGAGTGGCTGATAAAGGGTGTAGGTGATGGAATTAAGTAGGGGCGCTATTTGCACAAACCAAGAGAATATTCTAAAACTCACTGAATTGTATGCTTTATAAGGGTGAATTATTATGGTATTTTAAACACATCTCAGTTTTAAAAAATGAGAGGAAAGACAAGAGACACATGTAGCACCTGTGTGATCTTGGGTGAGGTGCTCAGTGTCTCCAGTACCCACAGCCCTAACCTGAAGGCAGAGGCAGGTAACTGCGCCTCGGGGTCATCGGATAGAAAATGAAACAATAGCCCTGAAGTGCCTTCCTCAGACCCGGCACAGAGCAAACACTTGGCATAAACGATTGCCGCTGTCCCTCCTTCTCCCCCTCCTCCACTCCCCACCGCCACCCCAGAACCATGGAAGAAGCTGGCTGTGTGAGTAGCCCCCTGGGACCGCCCTGACAAGGCTTGTGTGGCGATGGCCCAGAACACGGAAAGTGGCTGATTTCTAAGTGGAATATAGCTGTCCACTCAGCGTCCCCTCCTGTGGGCATGGCACTGAGTGAGTGCAAATCGGGTGATTAAAGAGCCTTGTGTATTGAGCTTTATTCAAAACCGATTGGGAACTTCAGAAGCATTTGGTATTTTGTGATCATTAGAAGAAACCTAGTGAATTCTAGAAATGGAATGGGATGGAATAGAATAGAATTAGAGTAGAATTCTAGAAATAGGGCTAGAAGGAGACAAAGACGTAGGAACATGATACTGCTTTCATTTATTCAAGTACTTTTTTTGGGGGGGTACTTTTGAGGTGCCAAATCCTGTGCATTTTCCGGCAGTGTAGAAATAAACACAGTGTGAAGGAGCATGCAGTTAATAGTCAATGGCTTGGTGTTGTGAGGGGTAACTGAGATTTCAGTGTTGGGAGCAGCAGGGAAGGCTTCCTGGAGGAGGCGGATTGGGGGGCCTCTCTCAGGTGCAGCTGGAAGGCCAGGTGTTTCAGGCTGGTGGAAGAGCACAAAAACAGTTCAGGGGAAAGAAAATGTAGCAAACAGCCATGGGAAGCAGGTAGTTTGGGGTTGGCGAAGGGCAAGGCTGGGGATGCAGCGGGGCTGTGAGTGAGGTTGGGACGAGACTGTGCAGAGCCTCGAATACCAAGCCAAGGAACTTCTGGGTAGTAGGGAGCCATCAAAGGATTTCTAGCAGAGGCGTGGACACCTTGGCCACAGGGTGGGTACTAGAGGGATGGAGACCACAGTGGTCCCGAGGCTGACCCGAGGCGGGGGACAGCCCTGTGGAAGCAGCCGATGCAGACCCTGCTGCAGGTTTGTTTGAGGCCTGAGGGTAAGGCCCTGAGTGAGACCCGGGGAACTGTGGGGTCATTTGGAGAATGTGAAAATACAGAAGAAAGAGTGGGTTGGGGGAAGGGATGAAGTGGGTCTTGGAAGAAAATTCTACAAGAAAGGGAGAGGGGAGAGAGAAAGAAAGGACGCAGGAGAGAGACGGGAAGGCAGGGGCAAGGTGCAGCACTGGGACCTGGAGAGGGGATAGTGCCCTCATGCCCAGGGGCAGCAGAGCAGACCAGGAGGGGCACTGAGAGGGGGACCACTGTCATCCTGAAGGGCACAGATCCCAGAGGGGAGGGCGCAGTGCCAGGTGGCCCAGGTGGCCACGTGGGGGCCTGTCTGCCTGACCACAGGTGGCAAGACTGAGAAAGTTGAAGGAGCAGAGGGAGGCAGAATGCTCAGAGGCCCTGGATTTAGAGGAGGAGCCACAGGGAAAATTTAGGGCTTGAGAAAATCCATGACCCTGGGCCAAGTTGACCGAGAAGGAAGGAATGCAGGGCTCATCTCAGAAGGGAGGAGGCAGAAGGTCAAGCAGGGCCCTGTGGTGGGTGGTTGCGGACTTGGCAGCTCAGCCTATGGCTCAGGGACAGCTAGCGCCTTCTCCCTGCAGGGAACGTGAGAAGAAACTCTGTGAGGAAAAGCCGTTTGGGGAGATGTACAGGAGCTAGGCCCTCCACAAGAGGGCTGACAAGTGGATTCGGGGGGACTGTTGTGTGTTGGGCCGGAGTAAGCAAATTTAGATCTTGAAAATCCCATGTACAGCGTAGCCTCATTCATGAAGGAAAGCAAGTGGAAGGGCCTGACAGTGAGACCTCCAGTTCACATCAGGTTCCTTATTCTCCGAGCTGTTCTCTGCCTGACTGCTTATCCAAACGGCTCTCTGTAAAGTGAGGGCAGCCGTCACTCAGGGTTCGAGCCTCTTCCTGTTTGTTGTCGAGATAGTCTGCACGGTACTGGGCGGCCTGCCCTCCTTCCCAGCACACGCCTGGTGCTTGCCTGCTTTTGGAGGCCAGGCCAGACCTGCAAGGAAAGAGCACATGATAAAAAAGAAGATAAAACAGAAACAAAAACAAAAAAATGGCTGCTTCACATTGGCCCAAAGCAGAGATGTTTTTGATGGACATTTTTTAAAAAGCATGTTGAATATACGTACTATCACCAAACTGTGCACTTACAAATAGTACATTTTCTGTGTGTTTTGTCATAATTAAAAATGAAAAAAATTTTGAAGGCAGGAAAAAATAAAGTTTATTGATGGAAGAGGAAGTGAGTTCAGAGAAAGGGTGGGTCAGTCCAAAGATAACTGTTTGAAACAATGGGGAAAGTGTGACACCCATCAGGAAAAAAGCCCCAGCAGCCTGTTCATCCGAACCACGTGCAGAAGCACATTAGTGCGTGTTCAGTTTGGTTTCAGGTTTGTCCCGTGACTGTGGCAGCAGGAGGGGAGGGGCCGGGAAGGAGCCAGTGATTGTCAGAGGTCTCCTCTGGGGCAGACGCTCCACGTGCATTCTCATTTAATTTTGCCGCTCATGCTATGGGTTAGTTCTGCTCTCCCCACGTCACAGATGGAAATACCGAGTCAGAACTGGGCCAGAGACATGCCTTGTCTACGGGGACCTGGTGGAAACCCTGAGGCTTTTGCTCATCCTGTTTATCCACATGCTCTAACCTTAACCCGCAGTTAAGAACAACATGTTTCAGTCATGTCTCTCCCGTCCTTCCCTTCCTGCTGGGAAAACTCCCCTGATGTGCTGGGCTTGAGGGGAGGTAGGTGACCCTGACAACCGTGACAACTGCCACCGCAGTTAGGCATTATTGTGGGCCAGACACGGTTCTAGACAGGAGACCACGTGTCGCAGTTAAGACACTGGCCTTTTGAGTCAACGCCTGAGTCCAGATTTTGGCTCTGCACTTTCTCTCTGTGTAAGACAACGTAGTGAGGCCTTCGTTTGCCATCTGTGGGAAAGGGGCAGAGTTATAATCCCTCCCTAACAGGATTTGTGGCTGGATTAATGGAGACAAAGTACGCCAAGTACCTACGACTGACACAGAGCAAACTCCCCCTGAGTAGAGCTCTCAGAAAAGTGTCAGTCCCTCTAACAACCATAGGAGCGAGGCGTTATTACCTGTGTTGTACAGATAAGGAACCTGAGGCCCGAGAGGTTGTCACTTTTTCCTCAGTCACATGGCTAGGAAGTGGCCAGGGGCCTCCGATCTGCCCGCCTCTCGCCTGCGCTCATGTTCAGTGAGTAAAGGAGCTGGGAGCTCCCTGCTCACTGAGAAGACAGAAAACAGCCCCTTGTTCCCTGGTAAACTCTGGACGCCGTGGAAGTTCAGTTCATAGCCAGGAAGCCTGGGTTCTCAGCGAAGCCGCCAGAGGAACAGCTGTGTCCTCTTGACCTGTGGCACTTTGCTTGGCTTTAGGAGCTGAGCGACCAGGCGGGTGCAGAGTTCGAGAACTCCGATGTCAGATGGGTCATCACAGTGCCTGCCATCTGGAAGCAGCCTGCCAAGCAGTTCATGAGACAAGCTGCCTACCAGGTGAGTGCAGGGGTGGAGCGGACAAGGGCCGGGATGCCCATGGTGGCGACTGCCCAGGATGCCGCAGGTGTCCCCCAGTACGCGCAGGCTTCTTCCTGGGGGAGGGGTGGGGTTTGGACTGACCAGGGGGAGGGGCCGGGCTGTTTTCTTTCCGGCTCCAGGCATTTCCAGGTCCCATGGCCACTGCAGAGTCCCTGGGGCTAGGGGTTCAAACTGCGGATCAGAGACATTTCTTCATGGGAGACTGCGATTGAGAATTTCAAGTAAAAGGCTTGGAAAACAAGACCATTTGAATAAGGAAGGAATCAGGAAGGAATCGAGACAAGGCCCTGGGTATGGGCCAGGCAAATCAGCTTGGCGCTGAGGCGGAAAGCTGAACAAATGCAGCCGGGAAATAAAGGAAATCCGGTTTTCCTCCGCTTGTTTCACCTGTGCACGCCCCGGAGCATGAGGGCTGTCACACCTGTCTGGTGGCAGACCCTGGGGGGGCCGTGGCACAGTAGGGAGGGTGCAGTCAGCACAGCGCCATGAAGATGGAGCTTTCGGGGCTGATGGCCAGCCCGTCCCTCGTGGGCACCTCGGCACCACAAACCATCACAGCCACCAACCCGCACACAGTTTGCAGACAGCTTGAGCCACAGCAGGGTTTGCGTGAGGGCCTGACTCCCTGGCAAGACGGGCTGGTGGCACTGACCTGCTGTTTGGATTCTGGGATGGCGCTGGCTCCTGTGTACTTGCTTACTTGGTCCCTTCGGTTAATGAATGCCCACCCGGGGGCCTGGGTCAACTCTGAGTCCTAAAAATCCATGTGCAGAGCCATCGATCTGAGCCAGGCTAGGGAAAAGTCAGCAAGGTAATAGATGTCCTGTGCCCACCACCACACCTCTCAGGAGACAGCCAGCTTTCCCAGGGGACACACCTCGGACGCTGAGTTTGTGGCCACGTATAGGAACCTTTCTTTTTAAAACACCCACCAAACCCACCCTGAGTGTGGGAATGTAGTACAGTGGGCACCTCAGTGTCGTGAATTGTAGTCAACACTTAAGGCTTCACTCCAGGTGGCAGGTGGAGTCCAAGGGAGGGGCAGGTCCCCTCCTTTCCCGGTCTCTTTCTTCCTTCCCCTGCCCCAGGCCGTCTCCTCTGCTCTCCCCTTCCTCCGTTCAGCGTGAGAATCTGGCTCAGTCTATGAAGCTGCCAAAAATAGACTTGTTTTCATAGGGATGAAGGAAAAGGGTGGGAGTTCTAAAAGGGGCAACTTCTTTAAAAAGAAAGAAAGCACAGACGCTTCAGCTGCCCACAGAAGCCCCAGCGTCCCAGACCTTTCCCGTGGTCCCGGCCTCGCAGGTCGTGCCCACAGACAGGACCCTGGGACGCGGTCTGGGGAGACGCGCCCGGGGAGACGCGCCCCAGTGTCTGAGCTTTTCCCAGGAAGGAGACTCAAGATTCATGGTTTTGACCCTCGTTTTCCAGCCCACAGGAAGACCTCAGCAATGAACGTGTGACCCGGAAAAGGGTCAGTTCTTATTTTTAGCTTGAAAAAGAAAGAGGTGCAGTGACCAGTAGATTTGTCAGGGCTGTTCAAAGTCCGGGCCAGCTCTTCCAAGGACAGCAGCTCTGAAACAGTGGGGGTTGGGGTGGCCTCTTAGCATAGGGGCTGTCGAGGAGGCGGAGACTGGGCGTGGCCTTCTCCCAGGGTCATGGCCTTCTCTGGGGTTTGGCCGAATCAAAACTGGAACCATCATAGCACCTCGGAGAGAGGGGTCAGCGGGTCCTGAGCAGGGCCAGTGTGTCAGCATTTATGGAGGCAGGGACTTCGCTTTCCGAAGCCCAAAGAGACTCTGCAAGCAGGCCTGTCTTCTCAGTCCTGGGTGACTTCTGTTGGGTGCCATGACCATGCAGCTTAGTTTTTGACCTTTTGTGACTCTGGTTTGATACTTGTGTTTCATTTACAGTCACTGGATGGATTCCGGGATGGCAGGGACCGTTCAGTCACTGTTTGCTCACTCATTCATTTATTCATTCAACAGGCCTGTGCTCAGGGTGTTCCGTGTGCCGGGGCCCGTGTAGGCACTGGGTTCATATCCCCTTCTCCAGCTGCTTGCTGCGGAGTGGTTCACTGAAGTCTTTCGTACTTCCGGGAGGGGGCAGAGGGCACGTGAGGGGCACAGTTGCTTTGCTGGCTTTTCTGTGGTCTCTTGACGACAGAGTCCCCGTGGCAGAATGGAAATGAAGCTTGCCAGTTTGTGACCAAAATTAGCATCTCTCCCACTCTCCCTCTTCACCCCATTTATTATATAAAATAAGGAAGATGTATGCCTGTGATGGTTAGTTTTACATGTAAACTTGACTGAGCTGAGGGGTATGCAGATATTCGGTCAAACATCATTCTCAGTGTGGCTGTGAGGGTGTTTGGGGGTGAGAGGAACATTTAAATCAGTTGCCTAGGTAAAGCAGATTGCTCTCCCTAGTGTGGGTGGGCCTCGACTAATCCGCTGAAGGCATGAGGACAAAAGGTAGAACTTCCCTAGAATAAGATGGAATTCTGCCTGCCTGCCTGCCTGCCTCCAAACTGGGGCCTTGGTTGTTTTGTGTTTGTTTGTTTGTTTGTTTTGCCTTTGGACTTGAACTGAAATGGCTGCTCTTCCTGGGTCTTGAACCTGCCGACAAGGGAACTACACCATCATTGGCTGCCCTGGTCCTCCAGCTTGCTGACTGCACATCTCCGGGCTTGTCCGTCTTCATACTCATGTGAGCCAGTTCCTCACCATAAATCTCTTTCTAGACATACATGCACCCTGCTGGTTCAGTTTCTCCGGGGAAACCTAACGTAGAACCTAAACAAAAAGCAGTTTGGTCCATCCAGCTCCTGAGCCCCAAGAGTGCCCATCAACCCTTCCAGTCAAAGCGCCACCCATCGGCCTGGCTTCGGGTGGAAGAGCAGGAAGGAGAGGGTAGGATGGATGGTCAGGGAAACTGGTTGCGTCCAACCTGCTTGTGTGTCAAAATGGAGCCTCTCCTTCTGGGCCTGTTGGAGGTTCCCAGGGCCCAAGTTCACGGCACAGTTCTGTGCTGCAACTCAGCTCCCCCTTCCACCGGCCTGGTGGAGGAGGAAGAGGCCTAGCCCCAGAGCAGGGGATGAGGCCCCAGGCAGCATCTCCCAGGGGAGAGGCAGGCCTGGAGCGGGGGCAGGGCGGGGGGGGGGGGCGGCTCTGGGGCGGGGCTCAAGGCTCCAGGACTCACTGCTTCATCTGTGAACAGTTTCATCTGTGAAACTGCCAGATCTCCGCTTGTGTCAAGTGCTGTGGAAAAAGTAGGTTAGGTCTCTTTCTTGTATGATCCGAGGCCTCAGGGTGCCTTTAGACCCCTGCGGAGCATCAGCAAAAAGCAGAAACAACAGCAGATCCCCCTTCTAAGGTCTTCAGAAGAGACCTGGAGTGGGAGGTAGTTCCACCGAGTCCTGAAGGGCTTCCTGGAGGAAACAGTCCAGGTTATTTCTAGAGGCATTTTGCCTAAAATATGTAACTCCTGTTAGGTTCCAGAAACCCATTAAATAAACGATGTTTCCCTACATAGGGTGATTTCATCTAGCACGGGTTTGCAGCTTGCTTTTGCCTCCCTCTCTGAACAAATGGCAGTGAAAAATAATCATACCAGGAAAAAAAAAAAAAAACATGAAAAACAACCCCGTGACACTCAGAGCCGAGGCAGCTGAAGCCCTTTGAGTGGGACGCTGGGCCAGCAGAGCACTCAGCCATCTGGTCGCTTTTCTCAGCTGTAAACACAGCCCTGCTGGATTTTTCTAGCTGACTGCAGGGCGGAGGAGTAGTGTAGTCAGTGTAGACGCCCACGGCCTTGGCCTCCCTGAAGTCACCCACCTGCTGCTTCTCCCCACTGTCCCAGATACATGGAGGGGTCATATGGGGTAGCATGCTCTTGGTTCAGACACTTTGTGTTTGCAGAGTCCCCAGGTCATGCTGGTGGAATGCTCACTCTGGTTCAGGTTTGCAGAGGGGAGTGCCAGGAGACTGCAGAACTGGATCCTGGCTGGAGGGATGCTCGGTCCATTCATTTAACAGCTCCTCCCTGAGCCCCCGCTGAGTGCAATGGGGCAGGGCGACTTGTTTGCTGCCCCTAGACAATGTAGCATCTTGCAAGGGGAGGCCAGACATGTCCACGGAGGCCCCAGTGGAGGGAGAGCTCACACCAGCATGGTAGCCGTGAGACTTTAGCTCCAGAGGCAGAACTGGCAGAAGCAAAGAGAGTGCTCTTCTGCCTCGGGTGCCCCTGGCCTGATCCCAGGCAGATGGCCCCCAGGTCTCCTGATGGCTGTTGGGCTGGCCAGAGGGCTTCTGCTGAGAAGCCTGCAAGGTTGATGCAGAAACAGAGCCCACACTTCCAGGCACTAGACCCTTCTGCCCGGAGATCAAGGCAGCTGAGTTTTTGAGTCTGGCGGATTCTCTTGTATTTCCTCTTCTTGGAGTCCACAAGCAGCCCTGGGACTCCTCCCTGGGGAGGCGGAACCTGCCCAGCGCCAGCTGCATCCTTCCTCTTGCCTCCCCTCAGCTTTTCACTGTGGCCACCATGGGGCCTGCTGAGACTTGACTCTCAGCGGGGAGAATGGCTGGCTCAAACAAGCGAGGGGCTTCCTCTGTCGCGGGTCTCTCAGACACTGCCTGGCCCCGCTCTGACCTGGTCTTCTTCCACTCTCCGCTTTGGGGTCCTCTTCACCTCCATTCCCCATCTGCTTCTGCTCCCGGGGTCGTGGGGAACCCCCTGTGAGAATAGGTGGAAGCTTCTGCTGTCGAGCTGGGGCCAGCCCAGCCAGGGAGACAGATGGAAGGCCTCCCCACCGGGTGCCGCCACACTGGGGTCCTGGGGGTCTTTTACGTCTTCAGGATGCCAAACCACCCTCCCGGGGAGCTGTCTCAGCCACACACCAGGCACACTCAGACTCGTCCAGCCGAGTGACTTTACTCAGGGCTCTTCACGCCTCTGGTCTCTTTGATGTGATTTTTCTGCGTAGATATTTCCCACCTAAATCCACGTTCCTGCTCAGAATTTCAGACGAGGCGTGGAAAGGAGCGACTGTTATTTTCTGCCCTCCCATCCTTGCCCTGCTGCCAGGCCCAGGCCTGGGGCTCTTCCTGGCCACACGAGGGCTGCCTGGCAGGTTGCCATCCCAGTGGGCCGTGGTGGCCATGTGTGCCTTTTGAGTGGACAGGGCCTTTGCTTCTCCTCCTTCACTCTGAGTCCCCGGGCACCACTCTGGCTTTCTGCTGGTCCCACCTCGCCCCCAAGTTTGTTTTCCATCCTGAACTTGGAGGAGAGTGTGATGCATGTGGGTGTGGCTGGTCTTTCCTTCCTCGCCCTGTGCTTTGGAAGCCAGGCCTGGTGGCTGCCGTTCTAGGAGTTCTTTGACTTTGCAAATCCACGAAGATGGGAGAGTGAACCTGCGAGGGCTGTCCCTTTAGGGAGGGCTCCTCTTGGTTTTATTTTGGGTTTTCTCTTCTGGAATCCTGCAGATGGAGGTTCAGAGGTCTCACCGTTTCTGGCGGCACTTCCGGTGGGTAACCCAGGTCCTCTTTCACTGGATACTGTGACCTCGGCTATTTTTGTGCCAAGGGTGTCTGATGTGACCCTGTGAGAAAGTGGGCTGGGACAGGGGACTTTTAATCCTTGAATAGGGAGCAGGGGGGAAGTCTTGTCACGCATCTGTGTCTGTGGTTCGTTGACCTGTGTCAGCAAAGGTCAGACCCCATTTCTTCAAACCAGGGACTGAGCTGATGGGCCACAGCCCAGGGTACAAGGCACTGAGGAGGCAGGGTTCTCGTGGATGGGGTGGGATGTGCGTGCGGCTCCATCTGGTTTTGTGAAGTCATTCTTCCCAAAGTTGTGCCACCTGCTTTGGGCATTTGGTATTGGCAGAGTGGAGATGTTTACTCCCCTGCCTGCTCATGGTTTCTCGGGGAGACATAATTTATGGGTTCCTCTTGGAGATGGTGTGGGCAAGTCCAGGCAGTGTGTCACCAGGTGCTGTCCCAGAGTGAAGGGGTCCAGATTGCACCTCGAAGCCTGTGGAGGGGGGAGTGGTAGATGCACCGGGGAACTTTGTCCAAGTCCTCCCGCAGGCCTGGGTCCCACCCTGGTGACTGGACTCTCTGAGACCGGGACAGCTGGGAAGCAAGTGAAGAGCCATCTGCAAGGCAAGAGATCTGGGCCTGAGCCCATTGTACCACTACTGGTTGGGTACCTTTGAGCTTCAGGGATGCGGAAGCCCATGTTCCAGGACACCCGGGACAGTTGGTCACCCTACCTCTCCGAGCCTTGGTTTCTGCGGAAAGTGAAGGAGTTGGATGAAGGTCCTGAAGGTCCTTTGCATTTCTTACATTATAACCTGCGCCCCCCCCAACAGTTGTACGTCCTTAGCTCCTTCCACCCGGTGACTGCAGGCCGGCTCCTCCCGGGGAGAGGCCACTGTGCATGTGTGACATCAGGAAGACCTTCCACCCCCGGCCTACAGGGTGAGGCCACTGAACCTCAGGAGCAGGGTGCAGAGCTGGGGGCTTTCCCCCAAGTGGGTGTGGCACCAGGACAGCCTCCCGAGGTTCCCTAGGAAACGGGACCAAAGACAACAAACACTGCGATGACGGGAACCCAGCATGCCTCTGTTTTCCATTGTGCTGGCAGCCAAAGAAACCCCATGTGCTTGACCAGCTTCAACAAGCAAGCGGGACCTGGTGCTCAAGTTCAAGGCCATGAGAGGTGGGCAGGGACCTGGTAGGGGCTATGCCAAACTTGTTTTTCTGAGCACCCTTGGCAGGGCAATCCCAGAGCCTTCCGGACTGGCCCTCTGGAGGTCCGGAGGAATGTGACTGGAACAAGCCAGATGTCACAGCAGACGCAATGCCACTATTCAAGGGATAAGATGATGGCCAGCTGCCTTTGCACCCACCCTCCAGGAAAGGGTGTGCCATTGGATTCCAGGGGGCTGACTTCTGGAGAGCTGGTGCCCCCTGGTCAGATTCCCACATAGCAAAGTTTGGCGCCAGCTGATGACTGGTGATGAGCCACTGTGTCCTAGGCCAGTGAAGACTAGGGCTTGTTCTGACTCAGTTGGACTGTTTGGCTTATTATAAGCAAAAACAGATCATATGCCTTCCCCCCTATAACGGTTTTCCAAATTTTGGGGCCTTTCCCCCTCATGCTTCTCAGTTCTTGGCTAAGCAAGCCCCAGATGCAAGAGGCCCCGTGGCTCAGAGTCTGGCATTTCCCAAGGGTGCTTATGTTTTCTTCAGCCAGTGCTTGGGTACCTGGCATAGGGCCCAGCACATGGTCACTGCCAGTTCTAAGCTCTGCAGAGGCCTATGGAGGGAATCTCCCAAACCAGTAGAGCACGAGCGTCCCTTCCTTGGGTGTGGGCAGTCCCACCCAGGGAGCCCGGGTCCCAGCCTCGGCTTCTGTCTTCCAGGCAGGCCTGGCCTCCCCCGAGAACTCGGAGCAGCTCATCATCGCCTTGGAGCCCGAGGCAGCCTCCATCTACTGCCGGAAGCTGCGCCTGCACCAGATGATTGAGCTGAGCAGCAAGGCCGCCGTCAATGGGTACAGCTCCAGAGACACAGTAGGAGCTGGGTTTGCACAGGGTACTCTGCTCTCTCTCTCCCCCTCCCCGCTCTCTCCCCTCCCGCCCCTGCATGTGCCCTGGCCTCTATTATTTAAGCGCACTTAGTGCTGTGACCGAGAATCAAGATGCTCCCAGAGAGGCTGGCGTTAAGCATCTCTGTGCTCAGCCCCTCTTCACCTGGCCCCTCCAAGGGGCCCCCATAAACTTGGCAGTGGGTACCCTGGTTCATCACCCACCCATGTGCCTTAAGGGGGGGAGGGCACTTATTTCCAGAAACTTGAGGGGGCCCTGAGAGCAGTCCTTGGCCTTGCGCTTTACTTCTCTTAATCTTTCCTGTCTGTTAACTGATTCTTAATCTAATGCCATTTGCCTGTTATTAATTCCTCCATTAAGACTGTTGATTTATTGCTGACTCACTCATTGAGGCCACTTTGTGTGTGATGAGCTCATCATGTGTCTTCGCTATAAACCTGGCGGGAGTTAAATCTATGGATGAAAAGGGCCGATTTTTCCTGGCCTGGCTGATTCATTCAGCTATGGAAAAGGTCACCTGCCTAGAGAGACTCAGGAACTTCAGGGGACTCTTAAGGAACTTTTTCATACTTATCTGTATGTAAGGGGGGGTCACAGTCTTGGTCCCCAGAACTGTTCTCCCTGGTACCCAGGGCTCCATGGGTCTGTTCAAGGCCACAGAGTTTGCAGACACCTGAGGTCAGGGTCAAAGCCAGCACTGTGACTTGGAAAGCTAATCAGAATTCTACGGGGTGGCGCACAGCTCTGAGCTCTGTCCTCAGGTGAGGGCCTTGGGGGCAAAAACCTACCTGTCACCCACTCAAGTAGGCCAAGCCCAGGAGGAGAGGGGTGACATGTGCCAGGACTGTCACAAACTGTTCCCCCTATGGCCTTGTCCCCAGGTTTTCCTTGGTCCCCCAACCCGAGGCATACTTGAGACCCTGGGACCCAGGCTCACCCTTAGCAGGCGCACATTTCTGCCTGGAAGGTACCAGGCCATCTCCTCCCGGCCTCTCCTGTTCCTCTTCACAGTCTAGTGCTGCCCCTGAGGCCACCACTGTGCATTGCCACCCACAACTGGGGAGTCTGTGAGCCTCGGCCCCAAGACAGCGGCACAGAGTTCTCTGTCACCGTGCTGCTGCCTCAGCCTGCCAGGGCTGTGGGTTCGCACCTCAGATCTGATGCACCTGGAATGTGTGGAAACAGGCTTCTCTTTAAATATTTTATTAATTTATGTTCAGAGACAGGAGAAGGGAAGGATAAAGAGAGGGAGAGAAACATCAGTGTATGGTTGCCTCTTGTGTGCCCCCTACTGGGAGCCTGACCTGGCTCGCAATCCAGGCAGTGCCCCGACTGGGAACTGAACCAGCAATCCTTTGGTTTGCAGGCTGGCTCTCAATCCACTGAGCCACACCAGCCAGGGCAAAACAGGTTTCCCCTTAAATCTCAGGGCTTGACTTGCCTTTTCCTAGCAGTGCTTGGCCTCAGCACATGCTGAGGTTAACCTTACTGCTAAGTCAACTGTGTTGTTCTAAATCCTCAGGATGACATAGTTATTTAAATTTCCACCTTCATTGTTTTAACCGAAAAAAAAAAAGAGGAATGGTGGCTTTTTGTCTTACTTGCTGGTTCTTACTTAGTTGTTCAGAAAAAGAAATGCCTAAGAATTAGCCAATTCGAGTTAGCTCTTTTTACCACTTCCTAGTTATAACCCAGTGGAGGGAAGAACAGCTTTGGTGTGCTCGCCTTCCCCGAGAGCTCCGTTTTCAGTGTCCTTTCCTTTCACACGCCCTGTCCACCCCACACCGCTCCGTGCCTGTGTCCTGTGCCTTGTGGACTTTGCTGTTGTCTCCTGTGCTCAGAGCATCTTTAGTTTTAAATCTTCAGATTGTTGGCAGAGACAGGGTTTCGTCCCAAACCTTGGGCTGCCGTTAAGGCTTCTCTCCAGAAGGACGGGGTGCTGCCTGGGGGGCCTGGTGGGGCACTTAGAAGCACCTGGGGTGTGTTGGCACCCTGAGACCCCCCCCTGCAGGCTGTCCCCTGCCTGGAGGCCCCTTGTGGTGGACTCCCAGGGGACACCACGGTGGAGAATGGGCCCACAGTGCCTCAGGGTTGGCTGTTGATCATTTAGTTTACTCCAGGAGGATTTAATGACATCAGTAAAGAGATACATTTTTCACAAAATGGGCTTAATTTGCCTGAAAAAAATGGGGTAATTTTTTGAGCGCTCAGAACATGTTTTGTTAGCTTCGCTTGGCCGTTTTTTGTGCAGGCCATTGTGTCAGCCATCTGCGTTGTTTTAGGGAACCAGGTGCCCGTTACAATAGAAATTCGTCTGGAGCCGGTGCTGGGAACGGCAGAGAAGCCCCGCACCAGGGGATGGCCTCTCCACCATGAACGAGGGAGGACCCGAGGAACTCAGAGCTGGCCCAGCCTGTGCCGTCCTAGTCCCCAGAGAAGATGCTTTTTTTTTGTGGACACTGCTCCTTGATGGGGGGCTGGAGGGTCCAGGGTCCTCTCCTGGATGAACAGCGGCCGGCGGATTTGCAGGGCAGTTCCAAGTCTGCAGCCCCCGGTTTAGGGACTAACGAAAGGGGTGTGGGCAAAGGCGGGGGAGGGGCAGCAGAGTTGGGCACAGAGCCCAGATCAGTGAAGTTAGCTGGCTGCCCCAAGTTGTGCGTGGTGGCGAGCATGTGTCGGGCACCGGGTCCCGGACTTGGCGCTGTGCCTTCATTGTCCCCTACTGCGAGCCAGGGGTCACACTGGCTGCTTAGGACAAATCAGAGAGCCCGTCCCCGCTCTGCCTGTGAGGAACTTAGGCCAAGTCTGATTACCCCTATTTCATGGATGAGGAAACTGAGGCCAGGGGCGACTGAGTTGCCCAGATTCCCTCCTCGGCTGTGCCCTGCTGCCTCCCAGGTACCCTGTCACCGCACCTTTCCAACTTCTGCACATGCACTCTGCTTTTTCAGACTTCGCTGTAGATTGTGACCTCTCAGAGGCGTGCGGGTCCTTGGTCGCAGGGTTAATTTCGGGCTCCAAGACAGTGTGGGAAGTGTAAGTCCCTCACCTCCCTGGCCTGCTTTCCTCATCTTAACACGGGACCGTGAGTCGCTCCCCGTCTGCCTCCCCAGGCTGTCAGGAGGCCAGCGGGAAATGAATCCCCCATGCATGGTGGCATCCCTGCCACTAAGTACCGGCAGCCACAGCCAGTGTCCCTCAGTGCTCAGGGAGAAGGTAGTGCTGTGCTTTGCTAGTGTCAAACGCGCCACCTTGTGGCCAGCGAGCATACTGGCTCCAGGCAGTGGCTCCCGTCCAGTTCTTTCTGGATCCAAGTGAGGGATACATGCCCCACTTCCCTTGCATCCGAGTTGCTTAATGTGACATTATTTAACCAAGTGCACTGAAGGCTGCTTGGCAGGAAGCTTCATCCCTGGGACAGCAAAGCGAGGAAATTGGCATTTTGTTAACCCATTCCTCCCAACGTGTTGCTGAAGGATGGGGCTCTCATCCAGGGGGGCTTTGCAGCAGGGCCCAGCCTAAAGCCCATGTATAGACGAATGTATGGAGGCTTGTGGCAGCAGCCACTGGCCTGGAAGAGCTAGTTTTATAATTCCTGGTTCTGTCGTTCTGTAACTGTTCTCATCGCCTTGCACTAAACGTTCTGTCCCTAAGCCTCCTCATGTTGCCTCCACTGACTGCCGATGACTGACTGCCCGCTTTTTCATGCTCTTACCCGACATCGTTTTCTTTCTGTCGGCCACTAGCTAAGGAACACGTTCGGCGTAACCGGCAGAGTCGGACCTTTTTGGTGGAGAATGTCATAGGAGAGATCTGGTCCGAGCTGGAGGAAGGTAGCGTCCTTGAATGTCCTTTGCCTGTGCTGGATTTGTGTGTGCGTGCGCTGCTGGCAAAAACGCTTTCCTACTTGTTCGTTTTGCACTTTCGGAAAATGCCCCAAATCAGTCGGGTTTAAACACGGCTCACCTGGGGGGGACTCTTTCTGGGGCTGTAATTTTTGCATGTTTTAAAACCATATAGATGCTTCCGAAGAAAGGTAGGCACTGAAACTCACCAGTTCCAGGACAAAGTCTTCTGTTAAACAGCAGGTCATTTACGGGGCTGTTCCGTTGGCAGGAAGCTGCCCACTTGGACACACAAGGTATGCAGCAGCATTCGACGTGAATGCTCAGTTTGAGGGATTCGCGCCCCTGGGCTCTCTGTCATCTGTACTAGAGACACTCTGGCGGACAGCACCGCATTCTCTTCAGTCACGAGTGACATGCTGTGCAGCTCCCTGGCAAACCCACTGTACTCGTGAGGAGTGTGGGGCGAACAGGTCATCGCCCCCCAGCTTGCTTTAGGATGGCTTGACAAGTCATCTGTGTAAAGGACGGCTGTTTTGTTTGTTTGTTTGTTTTTTACCAGGTGACAAATATGTGGTCGTGGACAGTGGCGGTGGCACCGTAGACCTGACAGTGCATCAGATACGGTTACCGGAGGGACACCTTAAAGAACTGTATAAAGCAACAGGTGAGCCCCCGAACGCTGACTGCCTCCTTCCCAGGCCAGTTCACTCCTTTTGGATTCCTCTCAGTGTCTCATTGTCTCCGTGCCCCCGGCACGCGGGAGAGCAGGCAGGAGAGGCTGCCATCCTGCGGCTTATTTAAGATCAGGAAGCTGAGTGCAGTTAAATCTTCTCTAACACGCACACCACCACAACTGGGCCCTTGGCATGAAGTGAGCCTGTTTCAGCTCCTGGGTGAGAATGTTTCTATCAGAAGGGTGTGGGAGGGTGTGAGCGAATGTGGGTGTCACTTAGGATGTAGCACCATGGCTCTGCTTTCTAGGAAGGTCCCAGGACACCTGGACTTGGATCCAGACTGCCAAAGCAAAGGACAGGCTCCTTCCCACGGTTGGGCTGGGGGTTGGGGGGGGGGGCGACGAGTAATGAGTAGACACCAGGACTGAGCGAGGCCTGCTTGTGGAAACCACGGTGCTCCTGGTTCCTTCGGCGTGTCGCTTTTATTTAAAGAGTAGTTGATTTTAAGATTCCTCCACGGGCCTGAGAAGAACCTGAGTAAAATCACCACCGCAGGCTCCTGCTCAGGGGGCCCCGAGACTGCTCCTCTGTGTTCCAGGGGAGAACCGGGCGGGCAGGCAGGCTGGCTCTCAGCGCGTGAGCTCCGTTTCCCGCCGACCGTGACGCGCTGGGCTCCGTTTTGTTCCTGCCGCAGGTGGGCCCTACGGATCCTTAGGAGTGGACTATGAATTCGAAAAGCTCCTGTGTAAAATATTCGGAGAGGACTTTATCGAGCAGTTCAAAATTAAGCGTCCTGCGGCCTGGGTGGACTTGATGATCGCGTTTGAGTCCCGCAAGAGGGCGGCTGCCCCAGACCGGACCAACCCGCTGAACATCACCCTGCCCTTCTCCTTCATCGATTACTACAAGAAGTTCCGCGGGCACAGCGTGGAGCACGCCTTGAGGAAGAGCAAGTGAGTGGGGCTTGCCCTCGGCTCAGGACGCCCCGGGGAGCGGAGTGGAGGGAGGCTTTGCCGCCGTGGTGTGGTTGCCCCGAAGTGTAGTTCAGTGGGAAAGGCCGGTGCTGGGTGCTTTCTTTCCATCCATAAGATTTTTGGTTTTTTTTTAAAGGCTTTATTTATTAGAGAAATGGGGGATGGAGAAAGAGAGGGAGTGAGTGAAACATCAATGTGTGGTTGCCTCTAGCACACCCCACACTGGGAATACGGCCTGCAACCCAGGCATGTGCCCTGACTGGGACTCAAACCAGTCCATCTATAAAATTTTTGCTTAAAAAAGTGTTGATTTCATAGCATGCTCCAAAGCGACAAAGGGATTCTTTTTTTAATTATTGTTGGCGGAGGTGCAAGGAGAGTATCACTAAGAATCCATGGATTTGAGCATATCCGATGTGTTGTAAACTGTGCAGTTATACCCCTAGCGATGCTCGAGTTGTGCCATCTTGGCCCATGGGAGCCTCTTCGGGTTGGCTCCCGCGTCATTGGCAAGACCTTTGTGGTCTCTGACCGTCTGCACCTTGTGGTCAGTGAAGATGCCCTGACTCAGCTCGTACATGCCCCACCTGTCCTGTCATTGGTTGTTTCTCTGAGAAGCCCTGGTTCCTATTCATGGGGAACAAAGCAGATTCGACTCCAAGTCTTCGTGCCCTTGGAGCAGGGTACTAGCCTGACCTTACTAGGCTAACATTTCCTCTGCCCCAGGTCCCCTGCAGAAGGCACCTGCTTCTGGCTGACTCCCAGGTCCCGCCTGCCTGGTGCTGGGGCCTGCCAGCCCTCCCTGGGGAGACTGGGCGCAGCCAGCCACTGGGTCACACCACACCCTACCACATTGTCCTTTGGCCTAGACCTCGGAAAGGATTCCTAGTCTGTGACGCACGGCAGCATCTAAATGCAATGTGGGGAGGCAGCTGGGGTGTGCTTTGCCTCAGGGACAGAGATGCCATTTGTTCGGTCCATTTAAACTTGAGCATAGGCAGGGGTACACCCTGCACCCAACAGCCCAGGCTTTCCAAAATGTTTTCACAGATGGAACATTCACCTTGATCTCCACAACCACCCCTGTGAGGGAGGCAAGGCAGGTGGCATTATCCTTGGTTTGCAGATGAAAAGCCAGGGCTCAGAGCAAATCCTTGCCCAAAGTCCTGCAGCAGCTAAGTGGTGGGGGCAGGACTGGAGCCCAGCCACCTCGACTCCCTGTCCGGTGCTCTTTCAGCCCCACACCGCTGCTTCGGACATGCTGCTCCTTCAACAGATGGTCAGGGACGCCCATAGGGTCAGGCTTCTCACTCATGGGCAGGTGCCTGCAGGGCTGCACCTGAACACACGGTCGCCTTGTGTAGGAGCAGGTGCACACATCGCTGGAGCCTTTGATGGACTCACATCCAACTCTCATTGAATCAAGACACGGTCATTGAAAGAGACAGGTCCCTTTATCTCCTTGTGCTCTGCACTAGACGCTGGCCTCCACTCTCCCAGGGGAAGGTCGGCCACAGTGGGAGGCAAAGAGGAGCAGAAGAGGCTGCACCTGAGCCCTGGAGCTTATTCTAAGGGCTGAGGTCCTGGCAGTTTCGAGTGTTTCCAGGGACTAGAAAACCCCTTTTCCGCCCTTGGATATGGCAGCTGTCCTGCCAGGGCCCACGCCTCTGCCCGTCTGCATCTCTGGGCGCAGTTTATACCCTCACCGCCTGTTTCTCTCTGTGCCCTGGCCCACAGCGTGGATTTTGTGAAGTGGTCCTCGCAGGGCATGCTGAGGATGAGTCCGGATGCCATGAACGCCCTTTTCAAGCCAACCATCGACAGCATCATCGAGCACCTCCGTAAGTCTCAGCCAGGGCTCGGCCACTCGGGCAGAGCCGAGAGTGGGGACTGACTTTTCCGGCATCTCCGACCATGCATGTGAAGGCAGGTGGGCAGATGGCCGGGGCCGGGAGCATGTCCGTGGGCAGAGGCTGGGCACAGGCTCCAGACCCCTGCTTTCTAGGGACTGAAAGCAGCGGAGAGCCCGCCCTCACCTGGGCTTCCCTGTGGCCCCAGCAGGCAGAGAGCTTCGAGCTCCATAGCTTGTCACCCTCCTCCAGCCACAGGCCCTGGGCGATGTACAGTCTCTGCCCGATGAGGAAAACTCAGGAGCCCCAACCCTTGCAGGGGAGAAGGAGCTGTCCTGTGAACCAAAGACAGGTCCCTGCAGGAGGGGAGACCGAGGCTGGCTGTGCGGCTGGCTGCTGTCTGTGGCCTGGTCCAGGGGCACACAAGAGATTAGTATCCCCTTTTTTAGTATCCAGTATCCAGGCCCCCACCCACTTCCCCCCACCCCCCACCTTCCAAATCACAAGCCCTAGGGGCGGGTTGGCATTTCTATGAAAACCAGAGAGCCTGACTTACCTAACAGAACTGCAGGTTTGCAAGTGTTAGGAGTTTTCTGTGGGTGTAACAGTGGCTACTTAACGTGACCACTGTCTACTGTGAAAATGGGTTGCTGCTCAGCAGTAGCTGCGCTCTTTATTCCTGAGCAGGTTGGTGTGCAAACCCCTTTCTCTGAAAGACCAGCTCCACAAAGATTCAGGTCAAACTAAGCCTGCCCTCCAGCTGGCCCACATGGTTGTGTCCACTCCCCATGTTCTCAGGCCACCCAGTCCCCCTTGGCTGCTGGCTTCGGTGACAGGATGTCTTCCTGCCCTCTTGCCTTTCAGGGGATCTGTTTCAGAAGCCCGAGGTGTCCACGGTCAAGTTCCTCTTCCTGGTGGGTGGCTTCGCCGAGGCCCCCCTCCTGCAGCAGGCTGTCCAGGCCGCCTTCGGGGACAAGTGCCGCATCATCATCCCCCAGGACGTGGGCCTCACCATCCTCAAGGGCGCGGTCCTTTTCGGCCTGGACCCCGCCGTCATCAAGGTGCGCCGGTCCCCGCTCACCTACGGGGTGGGCGTGCTGAACCGCTACGTGGAGGGCAAGCACCCGCCCGAGAAGCTGCTGGTGAAGGACGGCACCCGCTGGTGCACCGACGTCTTCGACAAGTTCATCTCTGCCGACCAGTCCGTGGCCCTGGGCGAGCTGGTCAAGCGCAGCTACACCCCCGCCAAGCCCTCGCAGCTCGTCATCGTCATCCACATCTACAGCTCGGAGCGCGACAGCGTGAGCTTCATCACCGACCCCGGGGTGAAGAAGTGCGGCACGCTCCGCCTGGATCTCACAGGGACCAGCGGCACTGCCGTGCCCGCCCGGAGGGAGATCCAGACTCTCATGCAGTTTGGGGACACCGAGATCAAGGCCACAGCCATCGATATAGCCACCTCAAAGAGTGTCAAGGTTGGGATAGACTTCCTAAATTACTGACTGGCCCTCCCCGTCGCCCGCCCCCTTGGACTCAGCTCACCTGCATCTGCTGACCTCAGCCCTGACTGTTCTGTCCTTGCCCTTGACCCGTGACACTGCCCCCCGTGAATTTCAACAGGGAAGATGAGACCAGGGCTAGAAATTATTAGGGATTTTCGAGGGCACACTGGAGTCAGAGAAGCTGTCGGGAAGTTAAGGGTGAGGTTTGGGAACGGGAAGCGCAAGGACCCCAAAAGAGCGGCAGGGAGCCTGTGTGTGTCTGCCCAGAGGAGGCGGCCGCTTTGCTCCTCGTTGGGTAGAATTCGGGATACTCTGCGCCGACCTTCTGGATTCCCAGCGAGAGCCTTGAGCCAGCAGGAGGCTTTGCTTTTTACTTTTTTTTTTGGATGGCAGTCAATATAAAATGCCAACCAGCTGCAGTTCATTGCTTTTCCTCATCACTTGATTAGAAGTGGAGATTCAGTGGAAAGTTGGAGCATTTTTAGCTGGTGGGAGAGGACTGCCTACGCTGGGCACTATTTTAGGTTCTCATAACTTAAATTCCAAATGGGTTCCGTGAAGAATAACTGCGGCCTGGCTCGTCCACGAGGATTTGTGTGAGGGGAAGGGCCAGCACCTCAACTTTTCAGCTGGCGAAGACTCGCTTCGGTGGAAACGGATGCTAAACAGCCACTCCTGGCCCGAATGGCATGCTGGGAGATTTTAGGTGTCAGAATGCCGAATTCTGATTTCTGAATTTATAAGTAATTCTAGTTCATCTCGGAGGGATTTTTTTTCTTTTTTTGAGAAGAAAATGAGGTGCATTTTGACTTGTTCTCATCACCAAGCCCAGGAATCAGGAACAACCCCTCACCTTGGAAGATGTGCATATTTTAAATCGACTCCCTCCTCCCAGCTTACCCTCAGCTCCCTGAAAGTGTTGGCCGTTTATTCCCACATTTTCAATGAAATGCATCGTCAGCACACAGGCAATGAATCTGTTCCATGAAATGTTGCGTTAAAATTGGTAGTTTTTAAATTTTGTCCCAAAGGAATTCCTACATCTATACTTCATGAATAAGCCAGGGCTTTTTTTCCCAAAGCAGATATGTGGGTTACCCACTGGAGGGTGTTGGTTAAAGCAGGTTCCTGGAAGTGTCAGATCGCTGCATTGTACCCAGAGACTGTTATAATGTAGTGTTCTCTACCGGCTGCACTTAAATGAGAGCAAACAGACAGGTTCTTGGACCCGACCCCTTATACAGACAGAAGTCACGTCTTGGAGAAGGGGACCAGGGTCCACAGGTTTCAGTAGATGCTGTGGGAGACTGTGCTCTGTTAGGGCTGTGTGGGGAGCCAAGGCACGGACCGGGGTGTGCAGGCTCCCATCTTCCCAGTTTACACAAGGAGCAATGATTCCACACTTGTCCTCTTGTGAATGGGGCTGGAGTCCCAGCTGGCTTGGGAATGGTGCTTCTAACCCTCCCAGGAAGGTTAGAAAATAGGAAGAAAGGTGCCCCAAGAAAGGGACCAACTGAGGTGCCAACGGGTGGGGCCTGCGTTCCTCACTGCCAAAGACAATCTTCCTCTCCACGATCCAGGAGCCAAGTGAGGATCAAGAACCAAACACCTGACTCGCAGCCCATGTGATCCGTTCAGAGCTGCCCCACCTGCTGGAGTTCCCTTCCGTTTTGAATCCTGGGGCATGCTCAGTGAACGAAGGAAGGGCGAACACATAGCTCCGAGCGCACGTCGGGTTCACAAGCCCATCCTCACCGCCCGTCTGCAGATCTGCGATAGCATTTCTAATGTCATTTTAACGTGTCTCCCTTGTCACCTCGCCTGCTGCAGAAGTCCCTACTAGAATGTGAAACACAGCAACCACAGAACTGGGGGATGCTCATCACACAGCCATCACTGGGCCTCTTGCCTGGGCACACAGGTGTGCTCGCCGGGGCTCGCTTGCTGCCTGCTCTGCTCCAAAAGCTACATGCTATGGGTCTCTGGTGTCGCCAGCCATACTCTTCGAATAAGACTTTTCTATTTAGTTATAAGTAATATAATTTTATGTACATACAGTATTAGAAGATTGTACAGATTCTTTATTTCTATAATATGCTTTTCTGGTTTAAAAAAAAGGAACATGCTGAATTTTGTTGCTGCCTTTAATTTTTCATGGCTTCATTTCTCAAGTAGGCTTACTACTCCTCGATCCATTCCAATCGTAAGCTGTGGACATTGTGCACAAGACCAAGCAGCTGACGGGTGCCGAACAGATGGGCCACCTGGTCAACAGCTTTGTCAGACCTTCCTACACACACATCCTTTCCACAGGGTCACAGTGCGTGTTTGAAGGAACATAAAAATGTATTGATTCTCCTGTCCAGTCTTGGAGAGCTGAACATTCTGGTTCTGTAAGCAAAGTGGCCGTGTGCAGAAAAACCTAGGGAAACTCTTGTGGGGCAGGGCAGGGGCTCCGAGGGCAAAGTGCAGTCCAGGGCCCATGAGGCTTCCGGTGCACCAGGGACAAAGGGAGGGACCGGCTGGGGCGCAGACCCAGCGTCTCCACTACATTAAATGTAAGTGCAGGTAAAAGAGTCAAGTCCCTCTTTTTTGGCTAATGGAAGGCCGTTCCCACCTTGCATTAAGGATGTCTCCTTGTCTACTATGTATTTCTCTGAAAATGAGCTGATTGAAGTCTAGAGTTGGCAGATAGAGGGTGGAGGGGGTGTGATACTCTTACTGGACTTTCTTCTGGTCCCAAAGTTGCAGATGGTGGAACTCCTTAAGGGGACTCCTCAGACCCATGCCTCCTCCCCTCCCCCACGGAAGTCAGTGGAGTAAGAGCACTGGATGAGTACGCTTGGACACATTGTCTAATCCTGGAAAATTTCTAACAGGCCTGTCGTCTTGACACCGTATCACTTGTCCCTGGCGTATTATCTGATGTTCGCCTTTCTTGGAGGCAGGACTGTCGAAGGATCTCCCTTATAACTGCCCCTTATGTACACAGCAGGCCTTGATAAATCGTGAATGGCAGGCAAGTTACAAACAGATAAGGGGAGGAGACATACAAGCAAAGTTTTTGCAAAGTGATGTCTAAGATTCGTCCAGATGGCAGAGCCTGCCCTGCGCTTAGAATGATACTTAGATCAAGTTTAGCTTTTAGAGCCCAGGTCTGGTTAGTCACCAGGGTGGCAAAGAATCGCATGCACCAATATAAACAGGAGTCAAAATGCATTATTAGTCGACGATCGAACTTCACGTAGAGACGAAATAGCTGTGATTAAGCTGCATATTTATGCTGGGAAATGGCCTAAACTGGATGACTACTATAAAAAGTTGTTGGCCTTTATGTTATACCTCTCATCTGCTTGGAATAAGGAACTATATTCTAAATGGGGTCGTGTTCAAACGTCACAGAACCCTGCAGCAGTTCACGACTTGACAAGGTCGCGTCTGCAAACTCTGTCTTCGCAGATGTCTAATAAAACGAAACTCTGGATCTCATGTGGCCCAGACTTTTTCTTGCCTGCTCTGAACGTGTAAATGGAATTGTAGGTGCGTCGTTACGGACCTCCTCCTGCCTCCCATCTCGGGGAGATAGATTTTTCAGGTGCTGCGAAGCTCTGTCCACTTTCACTGCAACCAGACTGGCCGCTTTGTTCGCTGGGAAGTAAGGCCCCCTTGCCGTCTATGCAGACCCCTTTCCCTCCAAGCTGGATCAGGGTGGTCCAACCAGAGGAAGAGCAGGTAAGGCGGGGTGGCCACTGACCATGCCACTGAGCCCATTGAAGGCTGTTAAAATAAAAAATTTAAATAAAAGGCACAAGGTCCAGGTTGGTGCCTTGCCCTCTGACATCCTGGCAGGCACACCAAACTGGCTGCTGCATCTAGGGTCTTGGGTTTATTCCAGGCTCTATGTCTGGGTCTCCCTCCAGAGTTGGCTCTGGAAACTTCTGGATAGTGTGAGGTAGGGAAGGCTGGGAGGCACATAAACAAACAAACGAGTCTTAGAAAACAGTGTCACCAAGCAGTCTGGCCTGCACTTCCTTCTCGGTACCGGGAGGGGCCAGGACCCCAGCTCCGGGCAGGCCACGCCTCCCATTGTGCCCTCTGAGTCACACCGCGCAATTCGAAGAGCTGAAGGCCCAGGCCCGCAACCCACCTTGGTGCCCGCAAGATGGGGTTGGATTGAAAGGACTATAGCTGCAGTCCCGTCATCTCTTCATTTAGGTGCATCGCCCCTTACTGCCCTGGTACCTGCCCAGCCAGCTGGAAATCCATCTTTCCTAATAGCTTCGAGGCAGGGGGCTTGTGGGAGAAACCCACGGGGAGCACCTGCATCTGAAAGCCGCCAAGGACAGGGGCCTCCTCTCCTCGGCTGCTTCCTGCACTGGCTAGCCTTTCACAGGGCGCCAAGTTTGGGCCTCGACTGGGCACAAAGGAGGGAAGTCTGTGCCTGCCGACCCTCTTCCTTCCACCAGACCTCTGGCTCCAACCTAGGCAGCCCCCGTGTTCACATCACTAAAAGGCGGTTTGACCTAGGTCCCTTTGTGCGCCCTACCTCAAATTCCAGGACCCAGAGGGCCCCGGCTGGGGAAGACTGAGAACAGAGATCGGCTTGGGAGACCAGGTATTTGTGGCGCTACTCCTGAGCGAGGCACACCCCCCTGCCCCGCGCCCCTGCCCATCCACTCGGGCTCCCCTGCTCCCCTGCCCCTGAGTGGGGTTGCGGGAGGGTGAGGAAGAGGGAAGGCGCAAACTGGGGAGCCCGACGCAGCCCTCTCCCCGTCCCTTTCCGGGGTGTGGGCGGGGCTGATGGTGAGCACACAAAGGCGGGGCAGGAGGGGGCGGGGCGGAGGCCGGCTAGGCTGGAAGCTTGGCTCCGCCGAAATTCTGGCCAGCGCAGGTGAGCGACTCAGGAAGGGGTGGGGAAAAGGAGGGGCGCTGGTACCTGCGCTTCCAGAACTCATTGCCCGGCACCTAATCCCCTATCCAGTACATCTCCTATCCAAGCTCCTCCTTTCCACCTCCTCCAGGCAGGCTCCCAGCAGGTCCACTGCTGCCCAGCCAGCCACCACCTCGCCCGGTGATGCCCCCTCCCCAGCGGCTCACGGTGGGGCAACGAAGTCCTGCCGCTCAGAGTTGGGAGGTAGTCCGTTCACTTCTCCTTGGACATGACAACCCTCAAACAAGTTACTTAACCTCTGTATTTTTTCCTCAATAAAATGGGGAACTAACCCTGAGGGTGTCCCTGAGGATTTAACAAGAATGCAGCCTGGCAGGCAGCCATGTCCCCCCGCAGCAAGCAGTCTATAAATGTCTCAACTGCTTTAAAAACTCCCAGCATTGTCTACTGACCCTGACTGTGGCCCTCCCCTCACCCCCGAGGCCCCTGATCTGGCAGGAGAACATCACTTTTAGGAGATGAGCTGGCTGGCCCCACCAGCACCCTGAGATGCTGCCCCTGGCCCATCCGGGGAGGGGACCACAGGCTTTCCCCCGGATAGGGGAGGGTTCTGGCTCTCTGGAGAGAGCTGATGTTACAGCCCACCCCCTCTCACCTTGGAATCCATGCCAGCCTGCCCCAACTTCTGATCCCTTTAGCCGGAACTCACTTTCATTCCTTGAGGAGGGACAGCCCTGTGCTTTGCAGGATCCTGAGTGGCATCCTTGGCCTCTGTTCACTGGGCCCCAGTAGCACCCTATCCCCAAGTCTCAACCACCCTGGATATCTCCAGACCCTGCCAGGTGTCCTGGGAGGGGTGGTGGTGGGCAGCAAAAGCCACCACTGAGGCCTGACTCCCCCTGAATGAAAGAGGCTCTGGGGTGAGGGTGCCTCAACTTTCCCCTTCCCCAAAGTTCTGAAGTCTCACCTGGGGGCTCCTGGGTCTTGCTCATCTTTTGATTCCTAACCTCGGTCGCAGTTGGTGGCCAGAGTGTGTGTACAGTTCAGGATGTCCGATGGAGGTCCAATGGGAGGTTGACCAAGAAGGTGGGGTGTGGGGAGGCCCCCCAGGGCAGTGGGGACCCCAGGGACTGGTGATCTGCACACCTGATATCTGAGTTCACATACAAGGTGAAGGCCCCTGGGTGTTGTGACGGAAACCAACAACCTCTCCCCGTTTATGTGGGCTGGTGAAACTGCCCCTCTGTCCCAGCCCCCTGGCAAGGTCACTCGACTCCCACGGGCTCTAGCTCACTTGAAGTGAGTTCTTAAAACAGGAACCTATGACGAGAAGCTCATTCCCTCTTCCCTTTGTTAGCAGAGAGCAAAATCATGGAGTCTTCCAAGCCCTTCATGAGACAGCCACCGATCACACCAGGCTACAGTGGTGAGTAGCACTGTGCCCTGCAGAGATGGGCCTGCCCCGAGAGCCATAGCCCTGGTTACTGTCCCTGCTCTGGCCCACTGCCTGTGTCTGTCTGGCCGACTGGGCAGTACAGGCGCTTCAGCTTTTAAGATACTTGTTAAGCGTGTCCCATTGCTGACGATGGCTGATGGAGAGAGGGAACTTGGGCCAAGTCCCCCAGGCACCACCGGGTAAGCAGGAAGTGCCGAGCAGATGGCGGTTGAATGCATTTGGACCGGGACAGACACCGCGCCGTGGGTAGAGCTAAGGCCTGCCCTTCTTCCCAAGTGGGGCTTTCTCCAGTTTTACAACAGATCTGTCCTTGTGGTCCCATTCCCTCTGTGTCCCTTAGTGGGGAGACTGCCCTGGTTCGCCCAAGATGCTCCCAGTTTTACAGAAAGTTCCAACTAATGCCCAAGTCCTTGGCACCCAGAACATTTGCTTCCGGCTGCTCCTAAGAACTCACTGAGACACCTCCGTGACAAACCCAGTGACCCTGATCGGCCCTCACATGCCGGGGCCATATTCCGAGGTGGCCCGGCCTTCCCCAGTCCCGCTGGTGGACTGAGAGAGCGAGCTCTGGGTTCTAACACATTGAGCTTCCTGTTTCGGCCTGGCCGCCGTCTGAAGTTACTTACCTCCCTGTGGTAAGTGAACATTTTTATAAAGTGGGCGTGTCCATCATCGCACGGCTCTGGAGGCTGGAAGTCTGACATCAAGGTGTGGGCAGGGCCAGGCTCCCTCTGGGGGCTCCTGGGGAGGGCCTCACCTCTCCCAGCCTCAGGTGGCCCGGCACCCCTCGCCTCGTGGGAGCATCCCTGCAGTCTCCGCCCCCATCTCTGCCACATGGCTCTTCCTGGCTCTTCCTGTGGCCTTTCCCCTGTGTCATCGGTGTCTCCAATCTCTGTCTTTACCTTTAATAAGGGCACCAGGCATTGGATTTAGGGCTCCCCCTGAATCCAGGATGATCTTAATCCCCAGATCTTTAATGGCATCAGCAGAGACCCTGTTTCCAGATCAGGCCACACTCATGGGTACCAGGGGTGAGAGCTTGTACAAGTGTATTTGAGGGACCCAGTTCCAACAACTGCATGGGGTAGTGATGGATTTTTATATAAGACTGTGGTGAGGATCACAGGAGCCAGTGTACCCAACCTATTGAAAACGTCTCAGCCCTTGGCAAGACTCCTTAAAGGCAGCTTGTATTCCTGGGTGTGGACATCTGTGTGGTTTTGTAAAGTAGGCCCTGGTGGAGGAAAGGCCACAGCAGCAAGGCCCCTGGCTGTCTACCGTCTCCTCCATGACATCGGGTGTGTTTTAATGGCCCAAGGCCCTGGGGAGACAGGGTAGTGGGTGGAGAACTTCAAGATCAGTCTACTAATTAGGTTCTTCTCAGAGGTGGCTTCCTGCAGGGTGCAGGGAGTGGGGGGGGGGCTGCTTTCAAGCCTGAAACCAGGTGCCCCTGACCTGGGGACAAAGGCAAAACTGTTGGGCTTCTGTCCTGAGAGTTAATGTATTTATTCTTGCAGTTTAAAAGCAAGTTCTTAACCAGTTTTTCCTCATTTGTCCTTTCTTTTACACGTGGTTTCATTGTGACGATATTATAGCACTTAGGATTTCAGCATCCAGTTTAAGTAAATAGTTGTGCTTTATCCACACTAATGGTAATGATTATCTGTTATTTTGTTGGGAAATGGTGAAAAATTGTTCTAGGGGTGGGTCTCGCAGATAATGAATTTACCTTTTTGTGTAATAGGTCTCTGCTTTTAATAAGCCCGCAATTTCCCGATGGTCGGACAAGAAAGATCCCAAATTGCCTTTGGGAAGTGTCAAGGAAAATAAGCTTTCTCTCTAAAAAAGATGAATAATTTCAATTACCCCTCAGTCTATCATTTTGGCCCATTACACGCTTTCCCCATTTACTGTCCGGGCCGACATCAGGGGCTTTGCTATCAAAGAATATTACTGTCATCGTCTTTGTTGAAACGGGCCTTCCCTCCCCGGCTCCAAGGTCATTTCTTCCCGCAGCCTTGGCAGGGCCCAGCCACGGCGGAAACAACAGCCCTGCCTGCGTGAATGGCCTTTGGAAAAAGGCAGCGTTGGTGGCCAGAGAACTGCCAGGTTATGGGCTGAGATTCGGGGGCGTTTGGGCAGATTCTCCATCCTTGCTGAGGGCGGTGATTCTGTCGCCTCTCGCAGGCTTCATCCCGTACCTGAGCTGCGAGGGAACCTCCGCCGAGGACCACATGGCCCAGTGTCTGCAGGCCTTCCAGGAGAAGACTCGGCGCTACAAGGACCAGCTGGAGGAATTACGCTGCTCAGTGGCCACTGCCCCGAGGCTGAAGCCCATCTGCTCGGAGGAGACCGTCCTGCGGGCGCTGCACCAGTACTATCGGCAGCACCACCCCCTCAGTCTGGGTACCGGCTCCCCAAAAGCAGCCCCCTTCACCCCAGGGCCCAAGTGCAGGGCCGGGCAGCGCCCCCACCCCCCGGAGCTGCCACAGAGAACTCAGAATGCAGCACTGTCCCAAATCCCCTGGGGGCAGTGAAAATGGAAAGGCCCAATGTCTTCAAATGAGAAACGTTTCCAGGGGGCGAGGGACCCAGGACAGAGGACAGGGAGCTGGGAACTGAGAGCCCCTGGGGAAGTCGCCATGAGTTCAGACCGGGGCTGTCTCCGCTTCCTCTGGGCCGGCCACCATCCTCAATTTGTCAGCGGCTCACAACAGCCCTGTGAGGTCGCTGCTGTCATTCCCATTTTAGAGACGGAGAATGAGGCTTCGGGTGGGAAGGTCCCTTGTCTGAGGTCCTAGGTTTGAACCCAGCTCCTCCAGGTACTACCTGGGTGCGACCAGGTTTTACACTGAGTAACAACCACAAAAACAACTGACAGTGTGATCATATAATGTTAAAACCACAACAGTGATATGCTCTGGACTGTTTGCAGGTCTAAAGGCTTATAGGAAGGGTAATGGGCCAATTGACTTCATTGTTATTGCTATAATTGTTTGGGGACTCTCAAGAACACATTTCTTATGGTTTAACATTTTCCAAGACATTGCAAGGAATATTTGCCTAAGACTTTGGGATCGAGCCCAGCTCAGCAAGTACTTGCTGTGTGACCCAGGACCGGTTGCTCCCCCTCTCTGGGCTCTAGTTCCTTCACCCAGGGCAGGGGAGGATGGCCTCGATGCTCCCTAGGCAGCCTTCCAGCTCTGGGGTTATGGGGCTCAGTGGCCTAATGTGATTTTTACAGCAACTGGAGGAGGCAGATGGGGCAGTAATCTTCCACCTCGTAAATGTGAAATTGCCCAAGGCCCGCCAGGTGGGCAGAGTCATTCATGACCCGCAGGCAGCTTCCCAGGGTTTCCTCCTGATCTGGATGCTTCTCTCTCTCTCTCTCAGTTTTTTGGTGTTGTTGTTTGTTTGTTTGTTTTCATTTTGTTTTTAGAGAGAGAGGAGAGAAAGGGGGAGAAAGGGGGAGAGAAAGAGAGGGAGAGAAACATTGGTGTGAGAGAGAAACATCAATCAGTTGCCTCTCACACGTGTCCTGTTTAGGGAGCAAACCCACAATCCAGGTATGTGCCCTGACTAGGAATCGAACCGGTGACCCTTTGCTTTGTGGGATGATGCCTAGCCCACTGAGCCATGCTGGTAAGGGTGGATGCTTCCCTTGATTCCCTTTTGTAAATTGTCAAAGAGCCATGTCTGAAGCTTTTCATCTGAGAAAGCAGCAGGACCTGTTTCAGGGCAAGGACTTGGGGATCAGTCGGACATGGGTTTGAATCTTGGCACTGCCACTTCCTTGCTGTGTGACCTCAGCCAAGTCTCTCTTCGCCTCCTTAAAGTCTCAGCCTCCTCCTCTCTAAAATGGAGGTAATAATAGCACCAACTTCTAACAGTTTGTAAGAGAATGAAATAAGCGACTATATGTACAGCCTCTGCCTCGGCGCCTGCCACGGAGAGTCATCCAGCCAGTGGCAGCCGCGGTCAGGACATCCGCAGGCGCAGGGCTTCACCCGGGCTCCCTGTTGGGGTGCCGGCCGACTTGGGAGCACTGCCCGTGGTGCTCAAAGCCCCCAGGCAGCATGGTATCTCTTTACAGAAAGCAAAGTCATGAAGAAACCTCTCCAGGAGCCCCCAATCCCTGGCTGGGCGGGCTACCTGCCGAGAGCCAGGGTCACTGAGTTAGGCTGCGCCACACGGTACACTGTCATGGCCAGAAACTGCTACAAGGACTTCCTGGACATCCTGGAGCAAGCCAAGAGAGCACCTCTGAAACCATACGAGGAGTGAGTGTGGCTGGGGGTACATACAACCACAGGCAGCAAGGAGAAGAAGGGGCAGGTCTGGCCCCGGGGTCCCAAGGGCTGTGTCTGGTTTGCTTCACTTGGGCCCTCGCTTGTCATCACAGAACCTGACTAGCAGCCAGCCCCCCACGCTCCCTACCTTGCCCAGCGTTCTCCCGGGGCCTGCTTGTGGTCTTTGCTGGCAGGAAAACCACCAGGGCCACCATCCTCGGAGCAACCTAAGGCCCTAGGGCGCTGCACAGGGCGGCTTGTGCGGCCTCAGCTTTCCCTTCTGTAAAATGGAGATGATAATCCTTACCTTTCGGATAAGTGGTAGGAATTAGAACTAAACATACCATGCTCACCCAGGACCTGCGTAGATTACATTTGTTCTTTTTAAAAATTATTAATAAAAGGAGTAACTATGACTTATGTTCTTACATTAGAATATATGGAGTTAGGTCCACGCAACCTCCTCCTGCTCCTCCTTCAAGAGTTTTGCACCGTGAAGGGTTGCTGCCAAAATACCCAGACTTTTCTCTTCCAGGTAAGACAGGACCCTCTCCTTCCTTCCCACTATTTTTATAGAGGGGAGAAAGAGTTTGCACCGGCCTCCCTACATCACCAGACCACCTGACTGTAGCTCACAGAGATGGTTTCTCTTCCAGATGGAAGCTGTCCCGTTCTTGCAAAACCCCTGAGAGAGGACCCCAGACTCCTGGCGCCGTCTGGCAGTGTCCAGACGCCATGCAGCAGCGGGAAGGTTTATCTGGAGCCACTGTCCTCTGCCAAGGATGCAGAAGGCTAATGCGGAGAGCCTCCTAAGAAGCTGACCTCTAGGGGGCGCTCCAAAGCTTGCCATTCTTACGAGAGCATCAGCCCGTCACCCCTGCCCCAAGAGGCACTTAGGGACATTTCCTAACTTAAGAATTTTTTTTTTCACAGACACCAGCACCCTAGCTGGTTAGCAATAGCATGCCATGAACAAAGAAGACCTTTTATTGTCCTGTGGGAATAAAGAGGATAATTCTCAGCTTGCTCAGGGCTATTGTGGGTTTTTTTTTTCCTGGGGTTCTGTTAACCTGGAGAAGAGCCAGGGTGGGGCCCATCTCTTGCTAACCTTGAGGTAACGTCGTGCCCCTGGACCAGGTTGTTAGGGAAGCCTCGCCCAGCCTTCTCACCTGGCCATCCCCATCAGCCGTCTTGGGCCCAGACCCCGTGGCCCCCACCCCACACCTCACAGATGCCGAGCCCACCCCACCCCTGGTTTGTCAGAATCCCAGTCCCCAGGAGACACCCGCTGGCAGACACCAGCCGCTGTACTTTTCTAGGGCTGCTCTAACGAGTACCACAAACTGGGTGGCCTAGGACAGCAAACATTTTGGGAAGCCCCCAAACTCCGGGGAGTTAGCAGGGCCATGCTCCCTATACAACCTTAGGGGATGATCTTTCCTCCTGTCTTCCCAGCTCCTGGGGCTTTACCTGCAATCCTTGGTGTTCCGTGGTGCACAGCTGCAGCCTGTCTTGTCCATCACATGGCTCCCCTCTGTGTCTTTGTATCTTTGCGTGGCTGTCTTCTTAAAAGGACACTGGTTACATTAGATTAGGGTCCCCCCTTCTCCAGTATGACCTCATCTAAACTTAGCCAGTTACCTCCACAATGATCCTGTTTCCAAATGAGCCACATTCTGAGGTACCAGGGGTTAGGACAACATCATATCTTTCTGGGAGGACACAATTCAACCCACCCCACTGGCTAACTTCCTCTTGCCACTGACAGGCACTGTCTCTGACCTCTCTGGGGGGCCGCTGACACTTGGAAGAAATCAGAGCACTGCTGGGCAGTGAGGAAAGGGGGCCATCCTGGGGCTCTGGCCGAGGTGGGGACTCTCACCCCGGCTCCCCAGACCCGCAGGGTTCCATGGGTAGAAATCAGGAGTCATAGCTTGACTTTGATGAGAAAAAAAAGTTACATCATTGTTTTCACTAACCTCCAGTGAAACTTAATATTGCCTTTTCTTATGAATGTAGGAGACACTGTAGCCCTACCCGAGACCTTAGCCCCACAGTTTTCCACCCATTGTGCCACAAGAGTTTTTAAAACATGTAACACCTGACTATCGTCAGGGGCACTGACCTCTCTTCTCTTAGATTGTCAAGTAAAAAATAACAAAATAACAACAACAACAACAGCCAACACAACAATAGCCGTCCGGTGTAAATGAATCAAAATTACACCTTTTTTTGGTCAGATTGGCAAAAAAGTATGATTTTGTTGGTGTGCCACAGAATGTTAGTAATTAGCTGTGTGTGCCATGAGATGAAAAAGGTTGAAAATCGCTGCCTTGGCCCAATAGAAATCACAGTTCTTTTCATATCTTACAACATTTGTTACAGACAGCCGGAAACCATGTCACTGTGGATCATAGGAATGACTCTGTCATTCCTACAGTTGTTAGAGCCACTATCCTTGCTAACATTGTTATTCAATACATGCGTAAAGAAACACTCTGTTCACAAATCTGTTCTTTCGAATATTTTGATACTATTTCAGTATAATTAATTTTCTCTATATTCTCCTGTGTTTTACTTTACATTTATTATTTTTAAAGATTATTTTTAGAGAGAGGGGAAGGGAGGGAGACAGAGGGAGAGAAACATCGATGTGTGAGAGAGACATCAATTGGTTGCCTCTCAAACATCTTCCAATGCCTGTCCCCCACTGGGGACCGAGTCCACAACCCAGGCATGTGCCCTGCCCAGGAATTGAACCGGCAACCTTTCCAACTGCAGGACGATGCTCAACCCACCAAGCCACACCAGCCAGGGCTTCACTTTACATTTAAAGACATTATTCTGAGAAGAGGCCCACAGGTTTCACCAGATAGCCAGCGGGCCCCGGCACCGAAATGGTCCAGGGAAATCACCAAGGATGTGTGTAAAGAGTGAGGGCCACACAAAACAGAACAACACCCCAAGCCCCATGGGACCTGGGATTACAGTGATTCCGATTATTCTAAAATAATGTAATGGGAGAATACTGTTGTGGAAAAACATTTGCTATAATACATGCAAAAAAAAAGAGAAAAAAACAAAACCCAGGTGTAATAACAGCAAACCTTGTGTACACACATGCACACTAAAATCCCACTGTTTGTAAAGAGGGACGCAAGCAGAGGGAGCTAACCCATAATGCTAACAGTGGTTATTTACATGACGGTGCTATTGGTCATTTTTATTTTCCTCTTTGTGCTTTTTCTCCCAGTTTTCCACAGGCAACAGCTATTGTAATCAGGAAGAGATTTTATTCCAAGAATCCTATTTAAATGGGTTAGAAGACACGTTAATCTTTTAGAGACTGTACGTTAGGGATTGTACATCTCACTGCAAGGGAGCTGGCTGGCATTCTTTTTATAAGGCTCAGAGAACAGCTGGGATTTTTCCGGTTCTTGTGAAGCCCTGGAGAGTGACCCCAGCACGTCCCAGAAAGGAAATCAAGGGATAGATCCTTCACCCACCTGGGCCGGAGGGGTCCAGCCCATGTCATCTCTTGCTGGTCCCTCAGAAATGAACCACATGGGAGGGGTAGCTGGCTGGTCCCCCCTCCAAAACCACCGAGTTCGTGGGTGTCTACTCTGGGCTCAAGGTCACTGAGATCTTTGCCCGTGAAATTAAGGGGAGCGGCGACCAAAAAGGCCCCTGGAAATGTGTCTCCTCATGGCCCCACTCTTGGGGTAACATCACACATCCAAATTTAAGTCACCGACGAAGTCACTTGGCACCAACCTTAAAAAAACAACTTGAACTGTAAAACACTAACAACAAACCACCACCCAGTGACAGAGGGAACAGAACTGAATAAAGGCAATTTAAAACACTGTTTAATAGTACCTAATTCTTCTGCAGCTTCAAGATTGAGATCACCAGCTCCACGGTGCAAATCTGTAATTCCTTTTGTGGAAGGCGTTCTGCATCACAGTCCTTAATCTTTATCCTTTCTGTTTCTCCCCAGCCTGTAATTTCTAGAGCGTCGTTCTGTCGGGGGAGGTAGAGAGGTGATTTTGCTGCACAGCAAATTATCATTATTAACACAAGCGGCATCCTTAATGAGATCATTCTTGCCACTGAAAACAATTCCATTACCTGATCAGACAAAACTTCCCGGGTCGGGAAGGGCTGAAAAATCAGAGGGTGTGGACTTGAATGCTTGCCTTTGCTATCAGGGCCTCTTGTGGGGGAGTCTGACTTCCACGGCGGATGTGGGGAGGGGATGCACGGCTGTCCTTCCTGTCCTCGCTCCCATGCAGGAGGGGTGACAGGCTGGTTCCACCCAGGCTCTCAGTCTCAGCTCTCGTGTGAGGCCAGCACCAGCTGTGAAGCCTGTGGCCAGGAGACAGATTCCTGAGTTCAGATCTCAGCGCTTGCTTTTGCATGGCTGTGTGCCTCTGGACGCTTTCCTTAATTTCTCTGAGCCTCAGATTTTAGTTTGTTAAAAGAAGACGACAAAAGAGCCTACCCAGGAGTGAGGGTAGGAAGATCAAGAGATTGGGCAGGTAAATCTAGCCCCTGCAAGCTCAGTAAATTTTATTACCAATTACCATTGGGGTAAAGAGACCCGGAAAGATTGCTGTAGCGGACCTGGGCTGGGGTGGGGACTGTTAGCAGAGACGGGTTCAGAACCTGGGGCTCCTGGCCCCTAACAAAGTGCACGTTGCACCCCCGATCTTTTCTCCCCAGGACTCCACCCCCATCGTGAGGCAGGCAGAGCAGGTTCGATTGGCAAACCATAAAAACGGCAGTTTGCTAGTGTCAGCCTCTGGCCTAAGCCCTTACCTGGAATGGTTTATATATAATTAGTATAAATATTTGAACTTTGCAGGTGAGCAAACCGAGGCACATAGAGGTTAAGTAATTTGTTCAGGGCTGCACGGGCCATAGGTAGCAAAGCCAGGATTTGAACCCGGGCAGTCGGAGGCCAGAATCTGCACTCTTAACCAGCACACTACCCTGCCATGACCCACGGACCTCCTCTGTGGTCACTGCAGCAGGAACACAAACCACTCCAAAATCAGTCACGGTTTCAACGTCGCGCCGATTCAAGGAAGAAAAGAGATGAGAGAACAAAGGGGAAACACCAAAGCACAAGGAATGCGACAAAGCCAGCGTAAGGCCGTCCACTGGGCCTTGGGGTTCGTCCCACGGGTTTGTGCCGCGCACTTGCCGAGCCATCCTGCTGTGAGGTGGGCATTCCAAGCCTTACTACACCCCCCTCCTGAGGTCGTCTGGGAGGATTAAACGGGGCAACTCGCACAAAGAGGCTGGCTCAGCATTTTGCTAACAAAAAACTCACAGGCCTTCTGCTTCCTTGTGAGCACAGCTAACAGCATGAGAAAGGAACAATAAAAAGGTACAAAGTATCTCCCACCCCCGCCCCCCCCAGCACCCCCTACCCCTGGGAAAAGGTAAAAAGTAAGACTCAAGACTGAACCCCTACACCTCTCTGCCCTGCCCCTCAGCCTCGCTCACCAATCAGACCCCAACCCAACCCCAGAATTTCAAGAGTTGGGGTCTTGATGTCCTCTTTCCTGGAAGGCCTATGGGTTCCCTGCCCAAATTACTCTCTCTTCGCTAAATGTCCAAAGATTCCCCTGGTGCCTGGCCTGGAGGGAGCATTCTACAAGTGTGAGCTGTCCCTGGGGAAGGTGGAGCCCCCATCTGTCTCCTTGACAGCTGACTGGCCTGCGTTTGAGGGAAGAGTGGGATACACTGGTCTTCAAAAGTCAGAAAAAATACAGGTGGCCCCCGAGAGGAGGCTGTACGTTCCCATGACGATAGTTAGATGCAAACAGGGTTTGTCTGGATTCTCCAAAGGCTGAGAGGCAGTGTCCTCCCCATCCTTCCTGACCAGCCTGGGGCACCACCGGGAAGGGGCACCACCGGGAAGGGGCACCAGGCATTCTGTGGCCTAGAGGAGCCGGGCACCCAGGTCCTACTGGCCTTGTTTCTGGTATGCGCTCCTGTGAGCACCACACCCAGGGCACCTCTCCCCAGGCCTCTCCATCCACCTGTGTCACTCCCTGCCCCACAGTCCCAGACCCCAGGGCCCAGTGATCTAAAATCATTTATGTGCTTAAATGAGACCCACTTTGGGGAGTGATTCAACTATGTTTAAACCTGTTTGTCTAAGGACATTTCTGACAAAATTCGTGTACACGTGTATCATGCCTGCAGCTTTGCGAGTGTTGGGATGGCTTTCATTGTCCCCTTTCCCTCACTTTATCTGCTTGTAAACATTTTGAGGGCCTTCTGGCAATGTGTCTAGAGAGGCTTTTTATTAGATTTATTGTGGTAGATGCAGCTGGATGAGTGTCACTCCAGGCCCCTGCTCTGCGAGTGACAACCCTTTCGCTAGAACATCAGTTAGGAGGGCTCCACCTTCTAAATCAGGGTTGGGAACTTTTTCTGCAAAGAGCCAGGTAGCAAATATTTCAGGCTTTGTGGCCCAGATGGTCTCGGTGGCAGCTACTCAATTCTCCAGGTTTCCCAGGAAAGCAGCCATGGACAATATGGAAAGGAATGAGTATGGCTGTGTCCCAATAAAACCTTATTTATGGGTGCTGAAATTTTAATTTCATACCATTTTCATGGATCCTAAAATACTGCTTTTACTATTTTTCAAGAACCAGTTAAAAATGTGAAAGCCGTGCCTAGCCAGAGGGCTGCCCAAACCAGGAAGCCCACTGGACCTAAATGCACCAATCTGCACCAAATCACACATGAGCCCAAGGCAATGAAGCTAGCAGCTACTATCTGGTCGTAACTGACTTTGTAAGCAGTAGGAGTCGAGCAGGTGCCTTCTTGAAAGACACCCCTTTGGAGGGGCTGCGAAACAGAACCCCCAGGCGCCCAGGACACGGAGCCCGCAGTCCAAACCCAGGGCTGAGAGAGAGGGACAGGGGTGACGTTGAGCTCAGCCTGGTGGAGAAAAAGCCTGCAATTGCTCAAGAGAAAAGGTAGAAACAAAAGCTTGGTAGAGGCTTTTCACGCCCTGCATTGGAGTTGAAATCTAATTTAGATGAAAATAGGCACATAGAAATGAAAGGTGCGTGGAGGCCCTAGTCCTTCTGCCGCGCGCCCCATCACGATAGCTTTACCAAATCGATTCCCTCGGCTTGAAAAGAAAGATGCTTTTTGAAATTTGATTTTGTTGTTTTACAAATTGTTTTAGCTTTGCCAATGGTACAAACTCCGCTTCTGATCTGCCTCCAACAAAAACAGAGCATTAAAGTGCTTAAGATTCAATCAAAGGCTTGCTGTGAGCGGCACCATATTACAATAACAGAAAAATCAATTCGATTTTTATTTTGAACACGATTTGTCATAAATAGCATTCTAATAGATAACGCTGATTATATGGTAGCAGATGTAATTTATATATACCGAGCGCTACACCTTTGTCAGAGTCATCATTAAGGAATTGGACACGAATGCAGGAGAATAATAAATGTCAACTGAAATGTACGCCAGCGAGATGCAAATGGGCGGCCAAAGTGGGGGATGCGGGCACATGCTGTACTTATAAGTGATAACATGCCGTCCGAAGGAGCTTGCGATTTTAACTGGAGCTCTTTTTAGGTTGTCATTTAAAATATCTCATATTCCTGAAGGTCAGGAATAAACGGCACTATTAGCATTTCAAGCCAGTAAAAGGAAACGTAATTTGTTGTTCATTTAACATAGCGTTTTATGGAATGGCTTTGTAAAGTGTTCATTATTTGTTCCCCATGGGAGGCCGAGGAGGCAGGGTAGAGGCGTCTGGTTTTCAACCCAGGGCTTTGGGTCACGCCCACGTTGCTGCTAATGTCCTGACTCTGTGAGATACTGTGGAATTACGTGGTTTGCACGTGGGCAGGGAGAATGCTAAGATGTGAGGCTGTCCACAAACGTGGAGGCCCAGCTGACTCCAGCCAGGGGCTGCTCGGGTCCTGAGTGGTGCCACTGGGTATAGAAAAGACAGCATGACAAGGGGCAAGGCTGGCAGAGACTGAAGATGAAGGTCTGTGGTGAAGGGTCTGACACAGGTCCCCAAGAGAAGGAGGGAGGCTCTTGCCGTGTGTCCGGGAACACTGGCCAATAAATCAGGTTTGAATCCAAATACAGACATGAGAGCATCTTGGTGTCAGAGGTACTCAGTCACCTTCCTCCGGCAATCCTTCCCACCAGCCACAGGTCCTGAATCCAGGGCAGGGTGAACCTCTAGCTCTTGCCTTTTCCTCTTAAATTTGTGCAAACAACTAACACACCATAAAAATAACGTTGACAAACCCCACTGTATCCCACAGATGTTTTTGTAATGAAAAATATAAAACGCCCCTGATAAAGGGTTCTACATGTCTATGTCCTGATGTTTTATACCACATATGCAGCGAGTTGGAGTATTTCATGAATAAAAATGCATGCAGATGGTATCTTCTGACTCTTGCTTTTCTCCTGAACAGGACACTTGGGGGATTTGCTCACACCAGGGACCTTTGGTCATGTTTTTTTCATCGCTGAAGTTACATTTCGGACAATCCAAAGGGTGTGAATGTCATGTTGCTGTTTTTTGCATATATTCCCCCGATTACTAGAGAAGGTGAATCTCTAACATTCATTATTCACTTTTCTCTTTGTGCCTTGCCTGCCCACGTCCCGTTGCCCATTTTTCTATAAGGCTATTCTTTCTTTTACGTGCTTTGAGCACTAATCCTTGGTCAAGTCGACTTCAAGCACCTTCTCTGAGACTGCACTCGTCTCTAATCATGGTTGCCAGTGACTCTGTTACTTTGGCCCGTCTGTCCTTCCTGCTTTACGTCGGGGCCCTGTGACATTTCCCAGACACTGCACTAAGTGCTTTGCAGGTTTTATCTGATTTAATCAGCACAGCCTCCCTTATTCTGGGGTAGGTGAGGTTGGAGAAGTGAAGTGGCCAGCCCTGGTAATACCAGCAGAAAGAGAGGACGCTGGGACTCAAGGCCAGCCTTGCCCCCCGTGGAGCCCTTCAGCACATAATGGAAATTAGTAAGAGTTAAGATTAGAAAGTGTCATTTAGTGGCCAAGACGGAGGCGTAGGTGGAAACACTGTGCCTCCTCGCACAACCAAGTTTAAAGACAACAAAGTTTTAGTCACAAAAGTGCAACCAAAAAAAAAAAACCAGAAAATTGAACTGTATGAAAGTCCAACAACAACAAACCATTCAGTCAGACCAGTAAGCGGGGCGAAATCAGCGGCAGGCGGAGCAGGTTAGGCAGGAAGGATCCGCTGGGCCGACCCAGGCGTGCAGGTGGCGGTTGACGGATCCCAGGTGTGGGGTTGCAACGGGCGAACCCGGTGAGGGAGTAAGGCAGCTGGCTGACCACGGTCACACATTCGAGCGCACATAAACCAGGCGAAGGAGCGAGCAGTGAGACAGACCGCGCAAACTAGGGCCCCAGCGACAGGAATTAAAGCCTAAAAGCACCAACTGGAAAAACTTTTGGGGTCAAGGTGTGGGGAGAAGCTCCCAGGCTCACAGAGAGTTTGTTGGAGAGACCCACAGGGTCCTGGAGGGTGCACAGGCCCACACTCCCGAGAGCTGGCACCAGAGGAGCCCGGTTTGCTTGCAGGAAGCAGCAGAGGGAACTGAAATCCGAGAGAGAACGGAACTAACGCCATTGCCCCTCTCTGACCCCGCCCCCCCACACAGCATCACAACTCAGCGACTGGTGAACATCTAAGGCTCCGCCCCTCATATGTAACAGGTGCGAACAGATCAAAACATTATGGCTCAAGAAGAACAGCTCAAAGCCCCAGAGCCAATACTTCTAAGCGACCAAGAGATGGCCAACCTTTCAGATGCACAGTTCAAAATACTGGTGATCAGGATGCTCACAGAATTAGTTGATTTTAGTCACAAATTAGAGGAACAAATGAAGGCTAAACTAATTGAAATGAAGGGAAATGCACAGGAAACCGATAGTGATGGAAAGGAAACTGGGCCTCAAATCAAGGGAGTGGACCAGAAGGAAGAAAAAGATGACCAAACAGAAAAGAATGAAGAAACAAGAATTCAAAAAATAAGGAGAGGCTTTGGAACCTCCAGGACATCTTTAAACATTCCAACATCCTAATTATAGGGGCATCAGAAGGGTAAGAGGAAGAGCAACAAGTGGAAAATTTATTTGAACAAATAATAAAGGAGAACTTCCCCAGTCTGGCAAAGGAAATAGATTTCTAGGAAATCCAGGAAGCTCAGAGAGTCCCAAAGAAGGTGGACCCAAGAAGGAACACATCAAGGCACATCATAATTACATTAGCCAAGACTGAAATGAAGGAGAGGATCCTAGAAGCAGCAAGAGATAAGGGGACAGTCACCTACAAAGGAGTACCCATCAGACTGTCCCCTGACTTCTCAAAAGAGACCTTACAGGCAAGAAGGGGGCTGGAAAGAAGTATTCCACATCATGAAATCCAAAGACCTACAACCAAGATTTCTTTATCCAGCAAAGCTTTCATTTAGAATGGAAGGGCAGATAAAGTGCTTCTCAGATAAGGTCAAATTCAAGGAGTTGATCATCACCAAGCCCTTATTATATGAAATGTTAAAGGGACTTATCTAAGAAAAAGAAGATAAAAAAATTGAACAGTGAAAGGACAGCAAACTCACAGTTATTAACAACCACACCTAAAACAAAAGCAAACTAAGAGGACAGCTAGATCAGGAGTGGAACCATAGAAATGGAGATCACATGGAGGGTTAGCAACAGGGGAGTAGGAGGAGAAGGGGGGAGAAGGTACAGAGAATAAGTAGCATAGACAGTTGGTAGAAAATAGACAGGGGGAGGGCAAGAATAGTAGGGGAAATATAGAATCTAAAGAACTTGAGACATGTGGACATAAACTAAAGTGGGGAATGGTGGGGGAGGGGGTGAACTGGATGGAGGGGAATGAAGGGGGGAAATAGGACAACTGTAATGGCACAATCAATAAAATACATTTTTTTAAAAAATAAAGTGTCACTTAAACTCTTAGAAAGAAACACACATGTTGGTTCTCAACCCTGACTGTACACCTCCCATAGATTTCTTAAAAATACTGGTGCTGGGCCCTGCCCCACCTCCCCCGACAAAATTCTGACTGGTCCAGGGTACAGCCTGGACATGGGCGTTTCTTTGAAAGCTGGGCCCCGCTCGATGCTATTAGGCAGCTAGGGCTGAGAACCTCCATTCTATAATAGGCAGTTTTATTGAGATCTAGGAAGTCTTGGAATTCTCAGATGAGGACCTATTCACTGCACCAGGCCAAGATTTTAAATGCCCACACAGCACTTTAGGAAAAAGAATTTTGGAAAACACGAGACAAAAAGGAAAATGAAAGAAAAATCCCAAGGTCCTGAGCTCCAGCTCTTCATTCTGCTAGGAAGGAGAGGCACCCTGGGAAGGAAGGGGAGCTCCTCCTGCCCTCGTTCTCGGAATCTCAGTGGGCGAGTCATCCCCGCCCCCGCCCTCACCCGGCACCAGCCACAGCTGTCACAGCACCTTTCACCGAATTGCTAAATGGAGCCATTTCTGGATTCTAGGAATTAAACAGGGAATGCTCCCACCCCTGCCCAGCAGGCAAACCCTCCTCCACCATCCTCCAGCCCTGAAAGTGACTCTCTCTACCTGGCCCCAGCCTACTTACTCACTGGGCCCCCAGGAACGAGGGGGCAGGCTGGCCGGGGTTCATGGGAAGCCATGCTTGGGCGGAGGCCAGGCTAGGTGGCCCGCATTCCACATGTACCCTAAAAGGACATTCGATGCATGTGTATTTGCACTAGGAAAGTGCGGGAGACCACTTCTGCGCCCATCAGCAGGGACGAGCGCAGCCTCTGCACTCTGCAGAGCCCTCTGAAGAAAGAAGAAGCTCTCTCTGTATGACTAGAGGATAGTATCCAGTTTGCTGATAGTGTGAAAAGAGGGCTGAGGATGGTGCGTGTTGCGGGCTACCGCTTGTTTAAAAAGGGGTGGGGCGGGGCTGAGGTGTATGAGATAGATACATGTGTGTAGAATATATATGAGAAAAAAGTTGTCCTGGGAGAGGAACGGAGGGACTTGGGGGCCAGGACGGAAGACGACAAACCTCGTGTGAGAATACCCTTCTGGGTCATTGGCGTTTTGTGCTGTGTGTGTATTAACGTCGTTTTTAAGCCATTGTTCCTCCACGGCGCAGGCCGGTGCAACGTAAATAACAAGGGCTCAGAGGTGCGCACACCACACCAGCTGCTTTCCCGCAGGGTCAGCTCCCTTCCCCAGGACGCTAAAAGCTGGGCAGGCAACACGAGGAGGTAGTGATGAGCTGTTCGAACAGGACAGAACTTCCTGGTCCGCATTAGAACAGGCCGCACACAGCGTCCTGAGGGAGGTTGTGGCAAGGGATGGCGGTGGGAGGTTCCGGGCTTGGCCTGTAGCCACCTGGGCTCCAGTCCCCAAAATTACTCCCGAATGTGGCTGCAGTGCATGGAGCATGTCACACTCACCCCTTGGTGTCAACCCAAGGGCATGAAACATTGTTAGCATGAAGATCCGGGGGCGGGGGGAACCAAACTTCTTTTAAATCACCTTTTTTTTAAAGATCTTATGTATTTATTTTTAGAGAGAGGGGAAGGGAAGGGAGGAAGAGAGGGAGAGAAACATCAGTGTGTGGTTGCCTCTTGCACGCCCCCTACTGGGGGCCTGGCTCCACAGCCCAGGCATGTGCCCTTCGGTTCCCAGGATGGCACGCAATCCACTGAGCCACAGCAGCCAGGGCGAGGGCATTTTTAACAAGGGTAAAGAGACTGTAAAACGTCTTCTTTCACGGTGTCACCACTACAAAAACGATACCTGCAGAAGGGAACATGTTCAGGGTGAGGCTTGGGGAAACGTGAGCTCAGACAAGTAAACGGCATTTAGCCAACCCCTGAAATTCTTTTTGACCGAAAGGCTCTGCTGTGCCAGGCAGAGTCCACGTGATTCTCACTAAGCAAAACCCTGTAAGGAACTCCCTCCCCTCCCATGGCCCATTAACAAGAGCACCAATGAGCTATGTCACACCAAGGATTTACAAAACCAAAGGGGTCTCCAGGGAGCCTGCAGCTTTGGGCCTGGCCATGAACTCAGGGGCCAGGAGCACCTCAGCCTGTCCAGAGGAGACTTTCCCAAGAGTTAAAATCCTGCCGCATTTTCGGATACTACTGGGCTTGGAAAGCGTGGCAGCTGCTTGGGAAAACAGCTGGGCAGTTCTTCTAATCACATAACCCAGCAATTCCGCTCCTAGGCACACACCCAAGAAAACTGAGGACATATGTCCACAGAAAAAGGTGAAAAAGGTGAACATGAAGGTTTGCAAGAGCATTATTCCTAATAGCCCCAGAGTGGAAACAACCCTCATGTTTGGAAAATGGGCAAATAAAGTGTGGTATAGCCACATAATAGCATATTATTAGACAATCAATAGAAAGTACTGATACATGATACAACACAGATGAATCTAGAAAACATTTTGCTATGAGAAAGAAGCCAGTCAGAAAGGACTACACATCATGTGACTCCATTATATGAAGTGTCCAGAACAGGAAAATAAATCTAGAGAGACAGAAAACAGGTTGCCTGGAGTTGCAGAAAAGGGATGGGGGATTATGGGGTGCTGGCTGATGGGTGTGGGACTTGGGGAAGGAGGCAATGAAATGCTCTAAAATTGATTGTAGAAGTAATTACACAACACTGTAAATATACTCAAAGTCAGCAAAGTACCCACTTTAAACAAGTGAACACGTGGTATAAAAACTGTATCTCAATAACGATGTTGGGGTGAGGGTGTGGACTGCTCACAAAGGGATGCCACTCCTGAAGAGGGCGGAGCCTCTCAGGTGGGGCAGCCAACCAGCCATGAGATGCAGGGCACTCTGGCCCCTCCCTTTCCTGCAGGCGTCTTTGGCTGCAAGGGGATGGTTAACCCAGCAAGCCTCCCTCAGGGCTCAGCTTCAGAAGCAGCTCCTTGACCAGGAAGCCCTCTTCTGGAGGGAGGACTTTGGTATTTGGGATAGACAGCGTGTAAACTGTACTGCATGTGGAAACAGTAACTCCACCCTCACCCCTGCCTAGAGACAGTGGGGTTGGACAGTGCAGTCCACAGCCAGGCCTCATGGGCTCCTCAATGCCGCACCAGCTGTGTGGGCTGGACGGTCTAACTTAATGTGAGAGTTATTATGTAAATTAGTGTAAAATCAGAATCTAATTCTACAGCACAGTTATGCATTCATCCAACACATTTTTACCAAGCGGCTCACACGTCCAGCAAAAGCTAGGAGCTGAGGCAGTCACAGTGACAAGACGCTGGCCCCAGACTTCACGTGCAGTGGGAGGAGGGTGTGTGTTGGACAGTAGGAAGAGGGCTGCATTGGAGGTCCGAGGACTGGGGTTCAAGTCCCGGCTGCGCCCCATGTCTCAACCTCTGCTCTAGAGTCTACTCAGTAACGGCACAGCCTTGGTGACATCTGATCCCACCGACGACACGCCTGGGAATAAGCAACAGGACTGTGTACCGTCAGCAGCGTTTGGTCACGCAGCTGAGCAAGAGCTTGGCGTGTGTTTTTTGAAAACAATTTGAAGCCCAATATTCTTCCTCCTAGCTTTCCTATGTGGCCTTAGACAAGTCACTTGACTCCGAATCTCACTCGCCTCATCTTCAAGTGAGAGCATTTGAAAGGGGATCCCTAAGTTTCCTTCCGATGCTAACATCCCGCTATTTTCTCCTATCTTCCTTTGAGGTTGCCTTTCATAGCCTTTCTTTCCATATTTTAAACACTGTTATGTTTTTCCCCAGCTCTTGCCAAGTGAGATTCTCTTCCGTCAGAAAGAGAAGAGCTTGCCACACTGAGCCGGATCTGAACACAGTCTATTCCATACTCCTGCCACGTCAGAGTCTCCAAACCAAACAATGTGTATTAATAAACACACTCCGACTGATGTTAACTCAGAGGTTCCCTACTACTACTGCCCAGGTGATTTCCTTACTGTGCAAGGAAAACAGCCCTACATTTTCCTGTTGCTTCCATCTATGCCTTAGAACTAATGCGTTGCTCCTGCCCAGTTGAATTTGGCTCTAAGAAAATGATGTCTGACTTTTCAAAGTAAATCAGATGGCCAGATGGAGAGCTGAGATGAATAGCTGGGTAGATGAACGGCTGGAGGGGTAAGTGGATAGATAGGTGGTTAAATGGAAGGGCAGAAAGGGATGAATGAAGGCCTGGAGAGATGGATGCATAGAAGGGCGGCTGGGTGATTCAACGTGTGCATGTATATCTGTGTGGATGGACAGACAGGTAAATACAGAAATGAGACTTAGGTGGGGAAAAAAGATACGTACTCAGTCCCGTCTTCGCCACATTGCACTGTGATCTGGGAAGCCCCCAGTTTGTGCTGGAAGATACTTATCATGTGCTTGTTCCAGAGGAACTTCACCTTCTGGATTTTTCCAACACTGAAGTTCACATCAATGTCACGTGCATGGCTGGCATCCGGTTTGAGGGACCCTCTGAAAGCAGAGACACAAAATGTTCCACCAGCTGGAGAGACACGCACCTGCAATGTCAGCCACCTACTATTTCTCCAAATTATGGCTGCTGGTGCGGGTGTTCTGCAAATACCTTCAATGACTTCACCACACCCAGGGACTGCTAAAACACAAATGTATTTGTGGAGAACACACCTTTAAGAAATACTGGACTCTACGTTTCCACTGTTTTAATTGGTACCCAGAGGGAAGTTGAATATTTGGGGTGGGATATTAACTCTCTAAGTTCACCACAGGACTCCTTACGTCTTATGTTTAAAGATGCATGCGGTTCAGCAGAGGTCATCTGTAGGCATCTCACATGGAGCATAGGAAGTTGTTAGAGAACTCTAACTTAATGTGAGAATTATTATGTAAAGTTAGTGCAAAATCAGAATCTAATTTTGCAGCACAGTTATACATTCATCCAAGATATTTTTACTGAGCAGCTCACATGCCCAGCAAAAGCTAGGTGCTGAGGCAGTCACAGCGACAAGACTCTGGCAGTGTGAGGAGGGTGTGTGTTGACAGAAAGGAGTTGCCTTATAAATGTGCCTTGTCTAAGGAGAATGCGCCATTCCCAAAACCCAAGCAGGAAGGAAGCAGTGATTGACAATCAAAAGGCGTCAGCATTTAACATAGCAAACTCTGGCCCTGGCGGAGTAGCTCAGTTGGTTAGAGCATCGTCTTGATACAGCAAGGTTGCAGGTTCGATCCCCAGTCAGGGCACATGTAAGAACCAACCAATAAATGCATAAAATAAGTAGACCAACAAATCAATGTCTCTCTCTCTCTCTCCTTCCTTCCTCTCTGAAAATCAATGAATAAAAAATTTTTAAAGATAGTGAGTTCTTCCTCTCTGGGCATCACTCTTCTCATCTGGCGTGACTGAACTAGATGCTAAGACTTCCTTCTGGCTCTGCATTCCAGGATTCCATGGCTCTGCGTAATAGGTGGCTGGATTTATAAAGCAGTTGATGTCCGGTATTTTACAAATAATCTGTTGGGGAAAGCATGGCCATTTCACTTTACTCTCAAACTTACTTGAAAATCTCATATTGCTTTGAGTTTCCGTTGCTTCCGTAGAGAGCGATCCGGATGTACCCACTCACTTTCTCTTTCCCAGCCAGAGTGACTGAGACCCTGTATCTCCAACCTGTGCAAAGAAAGGAATGAACCCGTTCAACGAACTCATCCCGTTGGAAAAAGTGACCCTGTGGAGGCACTGTCATTCCCAGCTCTGAATCCCTGAGAGTGTGAGTGAAGGGACAATGTGACTAATGGTTACCTTCAGTGAAGCCAGGCCCCCAGGCCTCCGGATTCTGGGCGGGGGAGAGGGACTCGGGCATGGAAGTGTTACGGTCCAGCACGGTCTCTTGCCAGTCCAGCCGCGTGGCGGGCTGCTCTGCCCGTGTGCCTGTGCTGCACGTCGCCGCACCAGCCAGTCCCCAGGCTGAGGGGGTGTCTGGGGCTCTGACATTTGGATACATCGCTTACTGTTCTCTTTTTTTATTTTTGTTATTTTGCCATGCAATGGACATATTCTCCACGGAAAACCACCCAGATAAATTAAAGAAATAACAAGGGGACGCCTTCATCAGTCTCCCATCTACCTGCCCTCCATCTCAGGTGCTTCCTGGAAGTCACCAGTCTGGTCTCTACACTTAGGAAGTCCAGGGGTGACTTTGCTTCTCGAGAAGGACATTTGGCTCTGTCTGGAGACATTGCGGATCGTCACACCAAGGGAGTGGGGTGGGTGGGTGGTGGGGGCGACTGGTATCTCCCTGGTAGAGGCCATGGATTTGCTGAACACGCTACAATGCACAGGACAGCCCCCTGGCCCCCAATAACAAATTATCCAAACCCCAATGTCAACAGAGCCAAGGTTGAGATCCCCCAATCTAGAGCTTTCTATGAGCATTTACACACACATGTATGAATATACAAAACTATAGGCTTCTCCCCCCTTCCGTAAATAGCATGCACCATTATACTCTGTTCTCTCCACCCATCCCCACACCAGACAATCCACGGCCCTTCTCTGTCCTGTCCTGCCCTCCAAATTAACCTCTCCTGGAACCCGTGCCACGGGCTCTCTGTTGGGATCAGCCCATGAGGGGTTTGCACAGGAGGGCGGAAGGCGGGAGGGGGGAGACGGAGGTATTTGCTCCTGTGTACCCTGCTTGCTCTAGCGCCAGGTGTCTGGCAGTAACTGGCTTCCTCTCTGAGGCCACCCCATTCCAGGGGCCCCGCGGCCACTAGATTCTGGGAGCCTCGGCATCCCTGGTTTGTTCCCTTACCCTCCTCCACACCTCCAAAAGCAGGCCCTTCAATGAGGTCTCCTCACATGAAACACCTGGGTGAGTTCCGTTTCCTGCAGGGACCCTGGCTCATCCATGGCACATTACATGTTGTTTTGCTATTTGCTTTGTCACTTAACCTGCCTGAGAGGTTTCTTATCTCCTTTTTTGAATGGCTATGTATATTTGGTTGTGTATCAATTACACAAGGTTGACACAGGGTTGGGGGGACATGCGACCCAGGCTGGGCCACTCACCGCACCTCTTCTACTGATTGGGATTATTGGTTACAGGGGAGAACAGGAGATCCCAGACAAGTGCCACTCCACTGTCCCTCTAGCATAAGCAGGTTACAGTGGGGTTTCTCTCCGTTGCTACCCAGGGTCCTAATGAGTAAGGTCGATCCACCTTTTAACATTATTTGCAACTTCAAATTTATTTGCAAGTTTTAAATGGGCAAAGTGGAAACTTACTAGTGAAGTTGCCACTCTCTTCTGTGTTCAGGAAAAACGTCTGTCCCACGGCTCTGGTTTTCCCCGGAAACTGGTCCGCATAGTGTCCCATGCTGGGGCATCCTCCGGCTGGACAAGGGAAACAGTCGCTCTAATGGAAAAAAATAATTTGTCTGTGAGTGGTTGGCTTTTGTCTCAACCACTCAATTACTCAATGGATTAGTTCCTCTTCCCATCCACCCTGCCACCTCCCACCCCCCATCCCTCATCCATTCTCTCATCTACCTAACCATTTTTCCATTCATCTATCCATTCTACCCCCCACCCACTGATGACTGTATGCATGCATTCATTTTTCCCATGCCATCCATGCACCCTTCGAGAATTTTTCAGAAGGAAAAGTTGAGGGTCTGGGGATGGCCCAGCCCAGGCAAGCCTCTGCCATCCACCTCCCGCCCACCCTGCCCCTGGAAGGAATGTGCAAGCCTTTGCAAGGCTCAGCATTACCAGTAGCTGCTCTTATTAGTCATGCAGTTACATTTCTGTGCTGTTCCAAGCCACAAGGACAAAACCAACAACAATGGAGCCACCAGCAACACCTTCCCCGGGCGCTGGGGTGACCCACCTCCTGAAACTGCTCGTAGGATGGACAGGGGTAGCCCAGGAAGCCACTGGGGTTGAGGATGCTGCTTGCGTAATACTTGTAGCTCCTCAGGTGATTGCAAGCTGCAAAGTTTCGGGTTCCTGAGGAAGTAAAAGCCACCAGAGCTCATGAGAGCATGTCACGTGAGAAGCTTGACCCTTTCTGACCGAGTAAGAAATTGCCACCACATTTCACAGGTGGGTGTCAGCATTCCTGAATGCCTGGGTCACCATTTAAAGTTTCTGTCACTGACTTTGACATACTTAGGGACAAGCGGGAAATCTGAGGACTCGTTTAACACTGGTGTTTGGCTAGAGTTGCTTTACTATCCTACCATGCTTACATTTGCTGAGGGGGACCTACTCGGGCTTGGGCAAGGGCTGGACAGTGACAAGTTCTAAAAAGGCCTGTTTGTCCAAGCCTCCAGGGGCCAGGCATTGGACATAAATGAACAATGAGGGCTAGGGGCATGAGGGTGAGGTGGGGTGAAAAAATATAGAGAGAGAAGAGAGAGAGAGGGAGGAAGAGAGAGAACAGCGATCAGTTTAAAAAGAACTCTTCCATAGGTCAGCCATTGTCGAGTGTTAGGGCCCAGATTCCTTGGTCTTCCAATCTTTCATCAGAAACCAGCATCTTGACTTTCACATAAAAACATGCTCATGCTTTAATAATTGCAATGCATTCCCATTGAATAACCTGTCACCCCGAAGGCTAACTGCAGCTGTGGGAGGTGGCCTTCCGCCCGAGGGCCACAGTTTGAAAACTCCGGGCCTCACCAGACAGGCCTTTTGAAGGAACCCAGCCTTTCTGCGCTTATGGCCTGGGGCTGAGAAATTCCTCCTCCTCACTATTCCAGGCACAAGGTCAAAAAGCTCGGGAGACCAAGGGCACCATGGCCATCTGGCCACTCTTCCACTGCATTTTATTTACTATTTTTTTCTTTAAATCAAAGTCCTCTTGTTCACAAAATCATTTGTTTGGTCTCTCCAGCTACTTGGTACAGAACTTCCCATGGCGTGACCCACAGTGACCTCAGACATACCTGGGGACCACTTCTTGGGGGGTCTGGTGGGCTTCATCCACCACCCATGGAGAAAAGACAGGTCCCCTTTGTGCCAGGGGATTAGCTCACCACAGCCTGCGGCTCTGCCTGCCCACGGCCCAGTGACTTCCAGCCAAGCCGGTTAGTGCCCCAAACCAATGCTCATTACCAGACGACACAACCTATTTCAAACTTAATTGTTTCTTTCATCCAAAATTGCTGCCCAGGGATCCCCTAATAGAGGAGCAAGGGGATTTCATTGTTCCTCCTCGCCCAGCGCCGGGTGACTCGGAGGCCCACACAATAGAGGCACACTCCAGTGTGCATGGGCTTGTTCGTGCTAAATTGCCTCTTTAATTAAACCTGGGCTCCTTTCTATTATGTGTGCCCTGTTCAGTCACTTCTGGGAGGGGGCAGCCCTCATTGTGACTCTGCTGTTCCTTCGGGGGGTGGAGCAGTCATGTCTTCCCCGGAGTTACCTGGCGCTGAGCAGAGAGGAGGTCAAAGGCTGCACTCACAGCTGGCGGGTGCAGGCTGTGGCTTTGTACACTCTACTCTTTCACATTCAGCACATGGGATATTAAAAGGCCACGAAGGCTGCTCAGCTCAGTGGAATGAACTGCACTGAGCGCTTGCCTTTGGTCAGACCCTGAGCAGGGTTCTGGGGTGTCTGGGATGCACAGGACACAGTCCCTGGCTTTGGGAAATGCCCAGCTCAGAACATCAAATGCTCAGATGAAATGACCACAGACTCAAAGGCCCCATTTCCAGGGAGGAGATGAAGTTGGGGCTCACGGGAGAAGCAACAGGAACAGAGCAAAGGCCAGGCTAGGGCAGCTAATGGAGAGGGTGCTGCAAGTCACCTGAAATTAGGGGGACAGAGCCTGCTCGGATATATGGAGACACACCTGTGATGACAAAGGGGCCATCCACTAAACCTGACAAGCTCAGGAGAGACTTGCATGGTGGCCTTATAAACTCAGACACCAAAAGTTACCACATGGGATGGTCTGAACGTAAAACTTCCTTCCTAAAAGCAGGTCATGGTGGTAGTCCCGTCCCGGGCCTGTAGTTTCCTTCACTGAACCTATTTTCTTTTTGCAACTAGGGTAACATGCACTTAAAATGCCAGAATAATCTTTTCTAGACCCCGCAGAGCATCCCCCACCACCAGAGCACCAGACCACAGAACCCCTCACTGTTATCCTGCTCCCCCAATACCACCCCTGTTTGCTGTGACTGCTGAGCATCAACTCTTCTGCACCCGCCAAATGTAAAAGAAGTATGTGCTTCTCTGTTTTACTTTTTATGTGATTCCATAGTTTTCCCAGTTTGCTTTATCTCTCCCCCTTAATCTACCAACAGGTTTCATGTGACCCCCTTAGGTCCCCTTCTTTGATTCCAATGTATAAAAAAGGCTGCAAAACTGCCCTTCTCCAGAGCATTTTCTCAGTCCCTTGAGACTTTACTTCCCAGCAGTTTTTGTCAGTTTGGCTCAAATAAACTCATACAAATTTTCTACAGGTTTGGATGTTTCTGACATCAACATACACGAGGCTCGTCCGCCCCAGACAGCCAGGCCTCCCCCTCCACGCATGTGCTTCCTGAACCCACAGAGCACACCCCGACTTGGTCTTCTTACCAGCTCAGTCCACATCCAGTCCTAGCACCTGACAGCAGCCAAGGGAGAGAAAAATCAAAGCCCTCTAAGTCTTTGCATGTACCCTTTAAGAAGCAAGCAGTACAGGTAGGATGGGGGAGGGGGCGCAAGGCTGGGGCTGGGTATTTGTCAGTGAGCCTGTTCAGCTCATATCTCTGCCTCCAGGTAAGGGGGGAGATGACCCAGGCTGGGATATGAGGTCAGGTCTTTGCAACAAGAAACTGGGCTTCAAAATAAGGGGGTCTTGGGCAAGTTCTATACCTTTTCTGATCCAGTTTCTTCATCTGAAAAATGGGGGCAGGCAGAGGAACAATCTCAGGGCCCTGTTCTGAAAATGCCTGGAACAGAACGAGTACCCTGCAGGCGTGGCGAACTCGGTACCATGAGGGCCAGACCACGAATTCTGCTTTCCCCCTGGAGCAGGGCAGCTGCTGTCTTGCTTTTCGAGTGTACATACCTTCCCATAGTCCGTCTATATCAATGATGGTGGAAAGGATATTTTTCTGACATCCAGGCATTTCCTTTCCTCCATTTGGAAAGAAATCCAGATGGCCCACCTTTTGGCTCATTCCAAAACCTGAAACATTGGAAGCCGAGGTGAGCAGAGCAGAAAGCAGTCCCAAGGCGAGGCCATGGCCCCAGAGATTGTCCAACTCCTTCCACCCAGTGCAAGAGTGTTCACGAATCCCCCCTCAGCATAGCCGCCCTGTCTGGCTTTGCTAAACATTCTCAAAGATGAGCACTTGGGAAGACAAGGAGGAAGGAGGTAGGAGGGAAGGGAGCATGCGCACCTGTGTATCTGCATGTGTCTCTGTCTGTCTGTCTGTCTGTGTGGGAGGCCCTGGAGAATTCTGATACACCCTGATGCCATTATGCATCAGCAGACACGTATTGGGACTGGTACAATTTCTGTGACCTCATTCATTTAAAAAGTTTGATTTCTAGTTACACTGCTGTGTTGAGACCACCTACCACTACACTGTTATGCTGAGAGCCCCGCACAATGGCTGGGTGCGTTGGCCTTTTTAAGCACCCAGACCTGTGACCACATCCAGGTCCTATTTACACACTCCACGATCTTGGGTAATTACTGGAGCTTTCTGAGCCTCCGTTTCCTCAGCTCGGAAATAATAACAATGCTCACTTTTCGGGGTTGTTACTATAGTTAATGAGCTACTGTGTACAAATGTTGGAGGCAGCTCATGGTAATTATCGTCATTATTAAAAACATATCCTTTATTGGCATATTTCATGACCTGTTGCATAAGAAAATAGTTATATAGAAAAAGAACATGGATTTTATTTATTATTTATTCTTTACATAACTTTATTTAGTTATTTTAAAATTTTAATTTATTTAAACTAAAAAAACAAAAACAATCCCCCCATTTGGTTTTAGAGGAATTAAATAAAGGAATATATTTAATTTCCAACAGCACAGACTATAACCAAAGCTTTCACAAAAGTAGTAAGCAAAACATTCAAAGGTTAACTTTGCATTTTGCAACTACAGGTCAGGCATCAACAATACACACATCTGCCTCTCTGGATAGTGGCAGGCCAGGGAAGAGTGAGGGGTTTGAAGACTGAGCAACAAGCTTCCATAGGCTAGAAAAGTGGGTTTTTGGGGTGGGGGGTAGGGTCCATCTGTGGCCATACCAGGCCGGCACTGGCTGTTTACTTGTGGCTGGCACCCACTCTAAGTGGCGAGTGTCTAAGTTATTCCTGTAGTTAACCATTTTCTTGTGTACCACCCCTACAGTGTATGTGTGTGTGGGGATGTGGGGGGGGTGTGTGGGGGGGTTACTGGATCTACTCTTACCAGTTACAGCCCAGGTCACTGAGAGATGCAGCAAGGAACTCACCTAGGAAAGGGATGAGGGGCAAAGAATTTGTGTGGATCACATCTACAAACAGGGCGTCAGATGGGTCCAGCCGGACTTCCTCAGGTGTGCCCTGGAAGCATGGCCCTGCTGGGTCCAGTCCTGAAAGGGGGGGCAGGGTGGACAGTGAGGCCATATTCTATGACAAAGCAGGTTCTAACCGCTGTACCTACAGAATCCATGAGGACTTTTGCTGGAAGCAGGGGCTGTGCCCGCTCATCTTCAAAGAGATGCAGACAGTGGAGGGATCATGGTACACAGGCCGCAGTGACCTACATTCTAGCCCAGGTTTGCTCAAGTTCAAGCGTCTGTCCTCCCTGAGCTTCAGTTTCCTCATCCAGAAAGTGGGAGTAACAGCAACCTACCTCACAGGGTTATTGTGAAAACCCCGTGCAAAGGGGTAAGAGAAAGAACTTTGCAAACAGAAAAATTCTCCTTAAACATAACTGTTAATCCCCTTAACCTTCACCCAATGCCTAGTACAGTGCCCAGAGCAAAGAGGATATTCATTAAACTGGAAAATTAAATACAAACTTGGCTAATTCTTGTGTGCCTTCATTTTGTCTAGTGATTCACTCCTTCATTCCTTCATTCCTTCATTCTTAGTATTTTCTGAGTGCCTTCTAAGGCAGGTCTCAGCTAGGCCCTTCGATTTTCTGCTTGTGTTTGACACAGCAAAGACAATCAGTATGTATTTGTGTTAAAAAGGAAAAAAACATTTCACTTTTTAAAAGTCTGCCACACTCTAGCAATAATAATCCCAAAGTCAAGGGTTTCATGTGCTAGTTATATTTTTCTTTTTTTTATAAACGTGTTTTCATTTATAATCATATACACATATTTTGTAATTCACATGAAAATACATGGGCAATTATATTTTACTCGCCCGGGCAGCTTCTAAAATCAGTTCCCAGAGGGCCAGTAGGGGCGCCCTTGGCCGTGGGAAGTGCAAATGCCTGGGCTTCCACCGCCCACAGGCGGCAGGACCCGTGCGTGTGTCCCCTACCTGTGATCCTGCCCACGAGGCCCCCCAGCCTCCTGCCCGCCTCCGCAGCTGCATGTGCGCCCAGGCTGTGGCCGATGAGGTGCACGTTCTCGAGGCTGTAATCCATCTCGGTCTGCGGAAGGATGGTGTGTCAGCCCCGTCAGGCTACCTCGAGGATGCTCCCGGGCTCAGGGAACGGGATGGGGGCAGGTCTCGAGAGGAACGACCCAGGGGCTCCAGGACCGCCTAGGACAGCGCGACCTTTGCCCCGGGCTGACACAGTCTCCGGGTCTTCGGCGCAGGCTGGTGCGCGGGCCAACAGTGCTGACCAGCAGCCCTGGAGTCAACTGCAGGCCGCCTGGGCAGAGCGAAGCCGCTTCCATCCGCACCCACCGCGGGCCTTCCTCCCGTCCCCGCAGGGTTTGGGCCTGTCTGCTCTGGGGAGCTCCGGGATAGGCCTGCCAGGAGCCTGCCAGGGGTTTTCCCTCATCTGAGGATGAGGACTCATTTTATGCACTGAGAACTGTTGGACAGCCCAGCCTGCTCTAGAATCCCCAGAGCAGCCTGCAAGGAAAGATGGTTTCATAGCGGGAAACTGAGAGGGAGGGCGGAAGGTTGCAGCTTCATTTTAGGAAAAGCCCCTCTGTGCTTCCAGGCTTCTGGGCCCAGCCCCTGCCCACTGGTCCCCAGGCTGCCTCTGGCTGCACCCCGGAGCTTGCCTGCCCCCTCTCGGCCCCTCCCCCACCGGATGCGGCCCAGGCAAGGTTTTACCGACAGTCCTTGTATTAGGTAAGCTGTCTCCGCCCCCACAACTCGAGTGTTGTGCACAGCTTGGATGTATCCTGTCCTGGACCCGTGTCTCCAATCCACGCAGATGCAGTTCACCTCCTCCACTTTAAACATTTTCTGGGGGACAGAAACAAGAGGGAGAAACCAATGTGTTAAGAGGCACGGGTTGCACATCCCGGAGACAGGACTTCACACCCATCAAGCACCTGGTTGGTGTCAGAGCCTTAATGTCCCCCCACTTGTCCTCTCTCTCACGGCGTCACTAGGACCCGGGTCTCTTGCCCCCACCGAACTGATGTGGGCCCGGAGGCCTGGAATGGAGGGAGTGACTCGTCTAAAGTCTCCCAGGTCGTTATTGACACAGCCAGGTCAATAGTAGATCAGGGCTTAGCAAACTACTACCAGAGGGCCAAACCTGCCTGCTCCTATAAATAAAGTTTTATTGGAACACAGCCAAACCCATCTGTTTACATAGGCTCTATCTCTGTTTCTCAACTACAGCACAGTGGAGCTGAAACCTTAAGACCTGCAAATGCTAACAGATTTACTACCCGGCCCTTTATAGAAAGTCGGCTAGCTCTTGTACTAGGTGGTTAAAGCCACAGGGGAGCTGCTTGCGTGTTCCCAGCAGGAAGGAGGTCTCAGGCCCAGAGGGACAAGATGAAATTTAGACTGCGATAGGCTGTGCCGCTCCTGGATGCAGGCGCCTTTTATGTTCTGTGGTGGGACCACAGTGTGCTGCCCAAGCACAGACACTGGTCCCTTGGAGGGACCAAATAAATGTCCCAAAGGGCCCCTGACATCCTGTGTTCACTTGGGGATGGCCCAGAATGCAGCTAGGACTGAGGCAGAGAGGGGTTGGCTGAGAGTCACATTCCCCTGACTCTCCCAGGTCCAGGTTGACGTGGTAACTGGGGGACACACATGCAAACACCCTAACCTCAAGAAGAGCAGAGGAGCCATGGGAAGAAGCTGCCTGAGGTCTACCCCAGTGCAGACTAAGGTAGAAGTCACGCCCGTGGGCACCTCCCACAGAGGAACTCTGTAGACACACGGATTGTGGCGTCTTACAGACAGAAGACCTGATGTTGCATTTCAGCTCTGGATTCAGCTTCGGGCGAGTACTGAACTCTTCCTGCCTCGATCTCCTCCTCTAGGAAATGGGAACAATCACTATACCTTCCTCACAAATTTGCTGGGAGAATTAGATGGGACAAAGACTGACGCTGATTGTCGGTGTTCAGCTCATAGTAAGTCCTCCAGAAGTGGACATTATGAATAATAATTCATTACTAATATTCGTGATAACTTTAGAACTGCACTGTGCAATACTGTGGCCACTAGCCACATGTGGTTATTTAAAATTAATTAATGTTGATGAAATGTAAAATTCAGTTCTTTGGTCACACTCGCCACATTTCAAGTGCTCAGTAAGCACACAGGTGGCTAGTGGCCTCTGATCTGGACAGAGAAGGCATAAAACGGTTCCACCGTCACAGAAAGTTCTATGGGATAGCAGGACTTCAGAGGGTAAGGTTAAAGGGTTTAGGGTTTTTTTTAAATGTCATATAGAGGTTTCTATACACCACTGGAGACAAATGCCAGGTAATTTGTAGTCTCCACTTCTGGAACTTTTTAATTAAACCTTTACCTGAGTATATGTTTATTGATTTTAGAGAGAGAGGAAGGGAGGAATTTGAGAGGCGGGGAAGAAGAGAGAGAGACCAATATGAGAGAGAAACATCAATCAGCTGCTTCTCGAATGTGCCTCAACCGGGGATCCAGTCCTCAACCTAGGTATGTGCCCTAACAGGGAATCCAACCTGCAACCTTTTGGTGCATGGTATCTTCCACCGACTGAGCTGTGCAGTCAGGCCTTCTGGGGTTTTTTGCTTGGACTCTGGATCTCTTCAGCCTCAAGAGGAGATGGCTGGCTAGAAGTTGGTAGGCTGGGAGAACTTGACAATGGATGGTCCTGAGAACCCAGGGTTCCCTTGGGGTTTTAAGGAAGGGTCCTTCTGTCCCTGGAGTATCTCCTTTCCCAATCTCAGGGGAATGAAGCTGCCATGTTTGAGCCTGTATGCTGGGTGCTGGTCTCACAGGGAGTGGCCCGGTGAGGCGGGTGGGCCCCTACCTGGCACAAGTCCAGCAGCCAGCTCTCCTCCCCCTTGTCTATGAAGCCGTGGATGATGAAGCGCGTCTTCCGGTCCAGTCGGAAGCCAGAAGCCTTGACGGTGGCTAGGTCGGTGGGGGAGATCCGCTGGTTAAAGCAGAAAAAAAGGGATTTGGATGTTGGCCTTTCCAAGCCATAGACCTGTTAGAGCCATTTCTAGCAAGACTGAGCTCGCAGGTTCAGCTCCCATGAAGTTGGGGGGTTAAAACAGGAGTGCCCAACCTGGGGTTCAAGGGTAGGATTCAGAAAGTCCAAGTTCATGGACCTCTTAGCATTTCTGCTAATTATAAAATTGGAAAACTAGGCACAGTTGTCATAGCAACATTGTCACCAATAAAAGATATTTTCATGTCACATTACCACTGTTGCAGACATCCCCCAAAATCATGTATTTTCTTTACTATTTCAAGGGATAGTAATCATTAGATCAACCCTTAGATCTTGTTATTTAGTGAGATAACAATAAAGCAGCACATATATGACTATATCACATAGATATCTTTTTAATGTTCCGATACCCGTTTTTCAATACAGTTGGTTTCCTTTGTAATCCAACGTATTTTATGTTATGCAGGTAAACACATCACCCTGAGAAGGGGCCCTCATGGAGGAAGAGGCCCCAGAGCAAAAAAGGTGAAGGGCCCCTGGGCCAGAAGCACCAGGTGGGGAGGGAGCCCCACTCAGTGGAGCTGTGAGGAGCGTAGAGAACCTAAAGGACCTGGAAACTGACACCCACATGCCAGGAGTCTGTTCAGGCCCCTTTGCCAGCCAGGTCACTTCCTCCTCACCTGGAGGAAGCCTGTCCTGTGCCCACCTGGCAGGCCTTCTGGGGACTAAAAGTTACTCCCTGAGTCCCTACCTTTTCACTCTTGTGGTTAAATGTCCCCTTTCCTCCACCTGTCTTCTAGCTCCTCAGGAAGGATTTCCATCCCCCAGCCCCCACATTCCCCAAGAGGCTTCTCTCCTTCCACTGCCAAGTGCAGGAAGAAGACAGACCCACCAAGCCTGGATTTCCTCCTGGATAAGTGCTGCCCATACCCCCTTCTTCCCAGGATCAGGAAGTTCTGAGCACAAGAGTGGGAAACATGTGAGTTTCTGGGTTGCACAGCCATAGACCTCATCGGAGGTTTCTGATCCTGAGAGCCAGGTAGCAGACACTGGGGACGGGACACCACCTGGAACACCCCACGGCAGCACAGTGCTCTTTAGACAGCTGTGTCAGGGCTCCAGGGCAGGTGTCCCCCACCCCCACCCCACAGTCGCTTCCTGACCGCTCTTACTTGGAAGTTGTTCGGATTCTCATTTGTGAACAGAAGAAACTGGGTGTCGATGTCCTTGGGGGGCCAGGGAAATAACTTCAAAGGCCGCTGAATGATCCCAGTCCATGGCGGCTCATCAGAGAAGCAGCCGAAAGGGCTGTAGCAGATGTCCTTTCCTGGGGCACAAAGAGCAACACACAGACACTCTCAAGGTTCTGGAAAGGAGCTTTGTCACCTCAGCCCTCCAGGGCGATGTGTCATGGTGCGGCCAGGGCCAGCTGAGACCCCCACTCGTGCTTCCCTTGCTTTCAGTGTTCCCCAAGTTCCATGGGGACACGAATCACCCGGTGGCTGGGGTGAATGGGTGTGTCACACATACACATTCCCAGCCCCTCCCTCAGAGATTCTGAGTCAGAGGGTCTGGGGGAAAGGGGCTGGAAACCTCATAATGAGGTTTAAGCCTTACCGTCAGGCCAGTGGGGGAATGGCTGGGAGCCCCTGGGAATCTTCTACCTTAAAACTGCCTCTTCCAGGAAGCCCCGATGGCCCTTTGCATGTATTCATCCAGCATCGAGTGTTTATTCGGTCCCTGTGATGCTGCTTAATGTGTCCTGACGTCTGCACTGTGCCCGGCACAGCCCACATGCACAGCAGCCGTTCATGGCTGTGGTCCAATTCGCATGTCTTCACACCATCCTTTTACTCACATTGTCCCCCAAGTCATTCTCTGTCATTTCAGGTTTTCCCTGTTGTTTTCTGAAGAGGTAAATTTCTCAAGACCAGGGATGGTTTATTTCTGCATCGCTCTGTATATGGTAGGGCCTCAAAACTTGCGACGGACAACCCCAATAACCACATCTACACCTGCGGGTCCTTTCTCTAGTCTACAGCACAAACATTTTCACAGGAAGTGGTCACCGCAGGGGGACATGATCCAATCTGGAGGCTTCCTCACCTCCTAAACTGATGGTGCCCGTGTTGGCCATTCGCTCAAAAACTGGTCATAGTTAACACTTGTTTATTCTGTACCAGGTACCCCCTGGTGCTTTACCAGTATTTTCCCCTTTAAGTCTCCAAGCTGCCCATGAATGAGGAATTACATCCATTTCACGGATGGAAAAACCAAGGCACAGAGAGACAGAGTAAGCTGCCCAAGATCTCAGCCCATGGCAGAGTCAGGATTTGAACCGGGGACATTTAATTGGGGAGTTTCCTAAACACGGAGATGCTAAGACAGATCAGGTACAAGCCCTGCCCTAAATGATGGGGAATCTAACAGGGAAGGAATCGAGATGACCTTGACTGACAAATGCAGGGGCTTGAAGGCCAGGTGCAGGGGCCTGGGCTGTTAGGTGGATAGTGGGGAGGTGCTGGACGGTGCCGAGCTGGTGAGTAGGGTGGGGACTCATGTTCCATGCAGGTGTTTTGGGAAGCCAAGTCTGGGTGACTCAGAGACAGGAGAGCCTGGGAGAGGTGGGGATCGGGGTGGGCAGTGCAGGGGTGGCGGACCTTCGAGGTAACACGTGTTGTAATCCTGGATGACAGTGGACATGCAGGGAAAGGTGGGGAGATGGCGGTAAGGAATGGAGCCTAAGCCTGGGCAAGTGACTCTGAGGCATGGTGGGCAGTCCTGGCAGGGGCTGCCTGGACACTCAGGGGTGGGATGCGGCAGAGGCCGGGCAAAGGGGAAGCTCAGAGGAAAAGAAGGATGAGGAAAGTGCCTGGGAGCGACCTGGGGGGATGCCCACCGTTAGGGCAGGCAGAGGCCGTAGATGAGCAAAGTATTGCCCTGTTTGGCACCACGTCAACACTCTGAACGGTGGTGACTGTGTTTTTCTTGAGATAATGCTCATGCCATTAACTATTATGACAGTAATAATCACGATGCCACTAACTGCGTCACCCAAAGGCCAGCCCAGGCTCGGTCACTGTCTCCCCAAAGGGACAGTGACAGCATCCTCACCTCTGACTGTGGCCAGGAGGATGAGGCCGATGGTCCAGGAGAGCAGCATCTACAAGGAGGAGAACACAGACACACAGACAATGAGGACAGCCCCTGAGCCCGGGCAGGGCAGGTGGCCCAGAACACACCAGGGATGGTGAGAGGAACAGAAGCTCAGTGCTGGGGCCCTGGTGGGCGCTCCCCAAAGGCTGGGACACTGGGGCTGAGGCCTTCCCCACACACAGAGAGTGGGGCAGCACCTCTTCAGGACCCAGACTCAGGGTCTCCCCAGTGCAGTGGCTTCGTGGGCAGCCCCGGACCCTGCCACGCTCCCTGCCTGCCCAGGGCCGTGAATTACCGTGCGATGTCGGGGCTCCACTCAGCCCACCGGCTGCCCGTGGCCTTTTATAACCAGGCTTTATCCTTTGGACTCCTTGTAGGAAAGGACACGGAGGAGAGATAAGTGTGCTTTGGCCCAAGGTTATCATAAACACATACAGCCGGCTGAGTCTGGGAGCAGGGCCGTTTACAGAGTGCTATTTGGGGAAAGAAAAATGGACTTTGGGGGTAGGAAAGGCCCCTGCTGGTCTGAAGTTACAGGTTCAGCTGTCAAAGGATCACATTCCGCAGGTGACGACAGGTGACGACAGCGAGGCATCAAGCCCCCTGTTCCAAACCCCTTCAGAAACTCGAGCCCTCCTTGTTGCCCGACGTTCGGGGCAGACACGGGCCGTCTGCAGGCGTGCTGCCCCTGGGACGTGCCTGTTTGGGATGACACACACGTCTCCTCTACTTTGGAGGTGGGGTGGGTGGAGAGCAGCCCTCCTAAGAACCCACACAGAGGATAAACACAAAGGCAACCCTGTTGCCCGAGGGAGAATGGAACAAACACTGCTTGAATATAGCTTTGTTTAGAAAAAAAAAATAGTCTGCTTTCAAAGCGTGTCTGAGCCGCACCCTTGGCCCAGAGATAAGAAGGTGGAGGTGGGTGGATTCTTTCCTTCGCTGTGGAGAGGAGGGCAGGCCTGGGTTCTGAACCACCAGCTGCCGCTCGGCCATTTTTCAATCGACAGGTACTTTAGACACGCCAGAGTGCATGGGTCTTATTAAACTTCAGTGCGGTTGAATGAGCTCTGACAAATGTGTACTCCTTTCTATATGCTCCAGGTCAGGATATAACGCATTCCCAGCATCCAGAAGTCTCTCTCATGGTCCTTCTAACCCCTCCCCCGCCCCATGACAGTGCTCTGGTATCTTGCACCATAGATTAGTTTGGTCTGTTCTAGAATTGCCTATAAATGGAATCATTAGTCAGGATTTTGAGATTCACCGTGTTGTTACTTGTGTCGGTAGCGGCTTCCTTCTCGTTGCTGCGCCGAGTTGATGTATTTCTGTGCGAAGGGATCACAGCTGGTTTACCCGTGTGGGCTCTGTTTCGTTTGGGACAATTATGAGTGACGCTGCTAGGAACGTTCTAGTCTAGCACACGTTTTTGGTACACACGTGCATGCCTTTGCTCAGGTTTGTCCCCAGGAGTGGAACTGCCCGGGTCCTGGGGTGGGTGCCTGCTGAACACTTTTCCTAAGGGGCTGCACCTGCGTCGACTCCCACCGGCAGCTCGGGGAGCGTTCCTGTTGCCACTCATTCACCCCCCGCCCTCTGATCAACCCTGGGCACACTCCAGTCACCGGCAGTTTCCCGAGGGTTTCAATGATAGAAAAATGGCCTCGTCAAGGTTTGTGGAAATGGTAAAGGGACGAGGAAGCCTGAATGGGGTCACCTGTACCTGAATACCCAAGCCTAATGTTGTCACCCTGCTGCCCCCAGAGGTGTGGGATTGAGCAGCTTGGGATTGAGTCAAAGGCATGTAAAGGACCCCACTGAGGAGGCCGTTATGGCGGCATTAGGCTGAATGGAAGCCCTAGACCCAAGACACGGGGCCAGCGGTGCCCATCACTGTAAGGCAGAGATTCGGGGTCGTGCGGCACGTGCTCCTTGGTGTCCTGCTTCTTTCACACGACAGGCCTCTGAGACTCACCCACACTGTTACACGTGTCCGTGCTGAGTGCCAGGGTCACAGAAATGACTACAAACCTCGGTCCTTCCACCAAGGCAAGGTCTAAACCACTGATCACGGAAATATAATTACCAACCGAGACCTGCTGCATGGGAGACAAGGAAGGAATGTGATAGGGATGTAAAGGAAGATCTGGTCCCACTCTGGCCCCGAGGAGGGCTTCTGGGAGGATACGACATTTAGGCAGAGCCTTGGGGGATAACTTTGACTTAGGTAGGGACAGAGTAGGCGTAGTGTGTTTCCGGAAGACGGCGCAGAACACGTGCTTCCCCAAAACTATGCAAGGCCAGCCCGGCCGGTGCACCTGGAGGTCAGTGAGCAAGGGAGAGAGGCTGGGGGGAGGAGGGAAGGAGGCCAAGTCTGGTAACACTGCACCCCAAAGGGCGTGGTAAAGAGTTAGGGTTCGTGGGTTGGCTAACTTTCAGATCTCTCCCGCCTTTTCCTCCCGGCCCCATGTCCTGGAGGACACTCCTGTGGTCTCTGCACTGCTTGCCCTTGGCCTTCTGGTTGGGTTCAGCCCATGGAAGGCACCTCCAGGAGATGCCTGGAGGTGGGAAGGGAGAGGTTAGAGCAGGGGTGTCAAACTCATTTTTACCGGGGCTACATCAGCCTTGCAGTTGCCTTCAAAGGGCCGAAGGTAATTCCGATGCCTTACCAGTTAAGGAGCAGTTACTTTATTCAGCCCTAAAATTATGTCGGCCCTTTGAAGGCAACCAAGGGGCTGATATGGCCCCCACTGAAAATGAGTTTGACACCCCTCGGTTAGAGTGTTTCTGCTCAGACGCCCTCCCTTCTGTGTGCTCAGGAAATGTCTGCACTTGACACATCCCCAGGTCATGAGAAACAAGCTGAACAAACAAGCCTCTGGGGAATGTGATCTCAAGGGCAGGTGCTGGCCATGAGAGAGAGCTGAGCATCGGAAAGGAATCAGGTGGTGTGCAGGTCAAAAGCCGTCCTGGAAGGAAACGACAGCGGTCAATCCAGAGCTCTCAGAGCTGTGAGATACTCAACAAACAGAGCACATTGTTTATTCCCATTTTACAGCCAAGACCAATGGGGCTCTGAAAGATTCAGGGGTTTAGTTCAAGGGCAAGTGGAAGAGCAGGCCTTGACCTCAGGGCTCCACCTCCTGTTCTGGTGCTAATGCTCTCTTATAGGTCTCAGTTTGATGACCTGTGACCTGGGTGGAATCTAGGCCACTGATTTAGGAACAATGTCCCTGCGTCACGCTGGGCCCCCAGGAGGGCTGGGCACCCCTCCCACGGTCACCAGTCCGAAGCAGCTCTGAGCCTGCCTGGCTCTTTGGCAAGATGGCCCACTGCAGGCCAGTGGGGCTCCAGGCTGTCTCCCATTTGTCCACCCGTGACAGGGCCAGCTCAGCATTCCCCTCCTTTCTGGTGGCCCAAAGTTCTGAGATTCCGCCAGCTGTGTGCCCTGGGAAGCCAGGGAAGGCCAGCACCTGTGGGAAAAGTCATTCACATGTCCTCAGGTGGCAGGGCCAGCGTCTGGGGGCAGCCTGGGCAGCGGGGGTGGCTAACCCTGAGGCCGGTTGGAAGTGTGTTCCTCTTCTTCAACACCTCTTCTTTGATGCATCTTCTCCCCTCCAATCTCCTGCCCTGTCCCTTCTGGGCCATTCTGCCCCACAGCTCCCTCCTGGCTTTAACCCTGTGGGTGGCTCCCTGATGTCCTCAGATGCACCTTTCATGTGTTCGTTGGCTCATTCAGGTCTATTTCTATGTGGCTGCACCGTGTGTGCGGGATGTTCTTCCGGCCTTGAGGGTACTGCAGACACCCTCCCGTCCAATCCTCATGTGGCTGATGGTCCCACAGGGCACAGACACTCATTGCCTACAAATAACTACATAATTGCAGACAAAGAAAAAGCACCGGAGGGAGGGCTTGTACCCAGGCTCTGTCGTTCCGGCTTTATCTGGAGAGAATAACTTGGGGGTACTGGGTGGAAAGGGGTCCAAATTTAGGTGGAACCCAAGCTCCTGAACCAGGCAGACAAAGTTGGCCCCTGTTATGGGTTGAATTATGTTCCCTCCAAATGATATGTTGGGAGTCTGAATCCCTGGGACCTCAGATATGACCTTATTTGGAGACAGGGTCTTTATACAGGAAAAGGGAGGGCAAGAGTATGCTTCCCAATTCAACCTGACCAGTGTCCTCATGGAGAAGGTAAATTTGGACACAGAGCCAGGCACACAGGGACACCGTCGAGTGACCATGAAGGGAGAGAGCTGGGCGAGACTTCTCGAAGCCGAGGCGTGGCGGGGGTAGCCAGCGACCCCCAGAAGGAGAGTGGCGTGAACAGGTTCCTCCTCACGGCCTCCGAAGGAACCAGGCCTGCCAACCCTGGTCTTGGACTTCCCAGCCTCCAGAGCTGTGAGAGAATAAATTCTTGTTTGACTCATCCAGTTGGTGGCACTTTGTTCTGGCAGCCCGAGCTGACCAACACTGCCACCCTGTGGCCTCTGCCCAGCTTCACCTCTGCCTCACGATCACAGAAGTGGAAGGCTCATTGTTCTGGAATGGACCCCTCTCTCCCGGTCCCTGCCAGGAACTAGGCTGCACCTCCACCCCCCCCTGAGGACCCTGCCCCCGAAGCCCCCCTCCCAGGTCCCCCCCTCCACAGGCTCAATCTCCTCCATCCCTCCCTCTCCTCCATGTTTGCTTCTCCATTCCAGGTGCCAGAGCCAACCCTCTGCTCTCAAAGCCTGTGACCCTGGGCTAAGGACTCTCACCACCCCTGGGACTCGTGCTCACCTCGCCTTACGTCCCACGAACCAGGAAACAAATGTCTTGTTGCGAAGGACCATGGGGAAAAGAGAGCTTCGTCTCTAGTTGGTTAGCCAGTGGATTGTCGTGAAAGCAAAAACACGAAATGAATGAATTCCCCAAGGAGAGCACGTCTGCAGCCCTGGGAGCTGGGCTCCTGTTCGAGTTCTTCTGGGACACTGTGTTCCAGCAGGGCTGTGGGGAATCACCTGCAGGCTCATTCTGAATCCGTCAGCCTGGGGCCTGGGATGGCCCCATCCCCTTTTTCCCCTTTAAGCTCCCAGGTGATTCTGTTAGGATGGAACATGCTTCTGCTGGTCCCTGAGCCTGGGGATGTCCCAGAGGGCAGGGCCAGCCTCGTGTAGCTTGAGGTGAGTATGCAGGTCCTGGGTTGGGTGGGCACAAAGCCCACCTTAATTAATAAGCATGGCTTTGGGCCCAGGGACCCAATATTCTACCTCTAAGAAGAGGCCTACAGCCTCTTCTTACCTTTGGGTCTGGTGCCAGAGTGTGGCCACACTCTTTGGGTTGCCTCACTCACCTTAAGACTCACTGACTGTTTCCACGGTGCCACTGATTCTTTTGTTAGAGCCTTAAGCCCACAATACCAGCAAGACAGGGCTGGACTGTTGACTCCATTTTACAGATGAGAAAGCTGAGGCCCAGAGAGGTGGAAACCATTGCCCAAGGTCACCTGGGTAGGCTAGCCTCCTGACTTCCAACTCAAGGCCTTTTTCTATTGTTTTCAACCAAACTCCAGGTCCTTTAAGCTTTAGGTTAATAAACTGAATAGAAAGGTGGCTTATTTCCATTGCTCCAAAGGCTGCATCCGTATGCATTCTGAACAATGTCCTACCTTTGGTATTTAGAGAAACAGGACGAAACCAAAGCCCAATCAAAGTGGCCCCATGTAGCCCCTGAAATCTGGAAATCTGACCAGATTGGGCTAAGCTGCATGGACACCGCAGGTGTACCCCAGAGTAACCACAGAGAGCCCCAAACTCCCCACCTCCCAGGGCGGTGCGTTAGGGTTGTGGACGCAGGGGCTGAGCCCGGCCTCTCCAGTGGCGGTGGGCAGTGGAGGCTCCACAGCCACGCCGATAAGTAGCCCAGGTCCACGGCACTGATTTCAGAACCTGCCGTTCCCTGCTCTCCTGGCAGTTTGCTCCAGCTGCACACCTGATAACAGGACTAACACCCAGTCAAGCAAAGGGATGCGGGAGGAGAGCAGACCCTGGCCCCAGTCCAGCTGCCTCCCCCGTCCCAGAGCACATGGCCACCACTGTACCTGCAGTCGAGACCCGGGTCCCCCAAGTCACCCAAGGCTCAGGGCAATGCTTGCACTGAGTGCTTACGGTGTGGCCCGCAGCCTTGGGGAGCCTCCCCCAGGTGGCTTCCTCCTCTCCTGCACATTCCTCTCAGTTTCCTCCCTCTTTTAAAATTGTTTTCCTTGCCTTGGCTAGTGTGGCTCAGTGGATTGGGCATTGTCCCACAAACCAAAAGGTCACCGGTTCGATTCCTGGTTGGGGCACATGTCTGGATTGTGGGCCCAGTCCTGGTCAGGGCATGTGTGAGAAGCAACTGATCGACGTTTCCCTCTCACACTGATGTTTCTCTCCCTCCTTTCCCCCTTTCTCTAAACATAAATAAATGAAATCTTAATAAAAATAAGTGTATAAAATTGTTTACTCCAAGTCATCATCGGCCATATCAGTTCGTCTGGACAGCAGGGGAGACACGCTGTCCTTGACCGGGGAGAAGGGCTCTCGCCCGTGGCCAACCTGTCCCACCCCCTTCATTATGCCTCCCTTTTTCTCTCTGCCCCCATACAGTCCTCTCTCCTCTTGTTTGGCAGGGGCCTCCTCCTCTTAGCTGGACTCCCAGCCTGCAGTTTTCATGTAAGTCTCAGCCTAGCACAAATGGCACAGCAGAGCCTTGCTCGTCTTGCTCCTCCGTCTTCTGGGCCACCCGGTTCCATGCTTGTCGCACTGGGCAGGCAGCATGGGGCGTGGATTCAGGTGCCAGGCTCCCCCTACTGTGTGTGACTGAATCAATGATGACAACTGCTTTCCTCTCCAGAGCCAGCACAGAGCTATGGTTCGGTAGCGCCGGCAGGTCTGCGTTCCATTGACTGAGCTCTAGGCCAATGTGGTGCTGCCCTGGCCAGGGTGCGGGCTCACGGCCAGGGCCGGGGGGCAGAACTGTGACAATGGGACCCCTACCCCCACCCTGACCCTTGTCATTACCACTGTTCATTGAGCATTCACCTTGTGCCCTTCACTATGGGGCCCTTACTAGAGTCGCTCTTTTAGTCCTCACAACATCTGCCTCAGGAACAGTCTGGAGCTCATTCACACTCAAGTTCAAAGTGCAGTGACATCCATGGTCAGGAACAGAGGCTGGGCACTGAGACTGCCACGTGGGACGGGAGGCCTGGTGGCCAAGAGGGAACACTCTGGGGAAGGAGGTGACTTTCACGGACCTGCAGAGCCCCCTGAGGACGATGGTGGGATAGGCTGGGCCACCCTGAAGAATACCCCTATGGTGGGGCCCTGGCGAGGTCTGCCTGGCCAAGCGTTCCGTGGTGGCTTCAGACCACAGAATGACAGAGAAATCTCCATCCTTCCTCAGTGCTGAGCCGTGTTTTGGGTTGCACCTGCCGGCAGCAGCCCCAGCCAGGGTGAGTCAGGGCTGGAGCCTGTCCAAGCTCTGCGATGTGCCCAGCACCATCTCTGGACACCCTGGCACTCAAGACCTCACCAAGAGCCAGCCACCAAGTGGTCCCATCTCCACCAGAGTTACTGCATCAACAAGGCCACATCATAGCACGGTCTTCCCATGACCCCTCAAGGTGGGGGCGGAGTCAGGGAGGAGCCCTAGTGTCGGGGTCAGGGGCCCGATCCTCAGTCTTGCTCGGACAGTGACTCCCCCTGTGTGTGCTTGAACAGTAAGCTCCCTCTGTCTGAGCCTCAGTGTCCTCACCTGTAAGGTGAGAGGCTCTGCCGAGGCACATGCACCGCCCCTAGTTCTGCAGTTCGCTGAGCCCCTCGGGTGAGGAGGAAACAGTGTCCGTGAGGACCAAGGAAGGCGGGGGAAAGGTGTGTGATCCAAATTCACGGCCAGAGACCCAGATCTATGCACATGCTCAGGATGCTTGAACATTTTAAAATGCTCGATTCCCAGATGCCCCTGCAGGGGGCAGCTGGCGTCAGAGACAGACTGAGTAGGGAGATGCATGACGGATTTTATTTACTTTAACACAGTGACCAAATTGTGCTTGGAGTTTAACAGGGCATGTGAGTGAGCAGGACGTCTTCTCTCGGTATCTTGGCTACAGAAGCTGTACCTGTGGAGAAAAATGAATCGTTTTTAAGTGTTAGACATTCTTACCTGGTGATTGGGGTTGGTACGCAGAGGAATTTACAGATTTACAATTCACAAGCCATGGGGTTACAGGTTCAGCCAATGACTGGGGAACTGACTGCCTCTGAAGCTGCCAGTGTGACAGGCAGCTGGGCCCTAGGACAGGCCAGCTGTTGCTCAGAAGTGGCCCTGGTCTCTGGGTCCCCGGTCTATCTGGACAGGGGTAGTGACGGGACCGCTCATGCTCTCTGTCTCCCTAGGCACATGCTGGTCTTTCACAAACACTGGGGTACACACTGGCACACAGAAGGACTGACTCTGGGCTTGGCTGCCCTGGGGACTTCACTGCACAGTGTCATAGCTACAATACACTGAGCTCTTCCTAGCTGCAGACACTGACAGTAACTGGTATTACTACAGCCTTACATCACAGGAGAGGGAACTGAGGCCCAGACACCTCTCAGTTAGCAAGCGGAAGAACCCAGAAGCAAACATCTGATGCCACAGTCCGCATTTTCCGTGACCTTGCCTTCCAGGATTGCCTTTGTCCCTGGGCTCTCCCCTCCCAGCCTTCCAGCAGTGACACAGGGCTGGCTACTTGCATCTCCAGCATTGGTCTCCATGGACAGAAGTGGGCATTGCTCCAGAGATCCCGGGTCAGTAACACGGCATCTCATGACCATACATGTAAAATGACTCTGAAGGAATGAAAACGACCCAGACCTAAGTGGTTGTTATCACGGCTCTTCTAAGAACCACAACATGTCTCAGGCCTTTGAACCCTGAGGCCTCGGGCCATCTATGAGCCCTGAGGCCTTTGTCCAGTTTCCTGACCCCTCTCTGGCCTTCTACACTTTGTCCTTTGCATTTTGTTTGTCTTTCCTGGGAGCTGCCACTGTCACCTCCAAGCATTTCCCTGGTTCCCTGCACCCTGGGTCCCTTGACAGCAGGCTGGCCTTCCCCACCACTCACACACTGAGCCCATCATCCCGGCTGGTGTCCTTCCAGTGGAAATCCCTCAGCCCAAGAGATGCCCCGTGCCCTGTGCCCTGCCCACCTTGGTATCTGCCTGCCCTGGGCCCTCTGCTTTCTCCTCGGCCACTGTCTCTGGGACCCTCACGGCAAGTTTTTCTATCCATCATTTCACCTTCCACGGGAATGAACCACAACTTTTTTTATGGTTCGAACCACTAGTTTTTACACGGTAAATTCCTTGTGAGCAAACACCGTCTTTGTGTCCCCAACTCTTTGCCAGTGAGGCACACAATAGGTGCTCAGTAAAGTCAGGGAGGCATGATGGGAGGTGGGTAAAGATGGAGAGAGCCACATTTCTCTTAATACCACGTCGTAGAAGGGAATTCTAGCCAGCATGTTCCTTCGTAGGATGTGAAACCCCAAAGAAGTGACTGAAATAATCTGAGGGGGATCTGAGAAGAGGGTGGAACATAATTTGATTTTCTTCAGCCTCCTAATGATGGTGATGGTGATTTTTAAAATTGTTACTTACTGGCTGTTTTCATGACAGCAATATTATTGGAGTAACTGGAAGCATTCAGCTGCTTCACTCCCCAAACTGTCGCCGTGAGGCAGGGAGGGCAAAGGGGCTGGTGCAGCAGGTGGTCTCGCTGCAGGAGTCCCTTGCAGCTACAGCGGGGCACTGATGAGGCCGTGGGGAGCCCCGTGCAGGCTGGGGCTGAGGAGGGCATCGTGTCTGCTGCACCCCCACAGGCAGTGCTGAGAACCCTTGGAAAAGTGCCCCTAGCAGAGCCATTCTGTGCTCCCTTTTAGCTACTCATCGGCTGGGGGAAAAGGGCCCCAGAGGAGTAGACATTCTTGGCTTTCTGGCTGACCCATAACCTGACCCGCTGGGATGAGTTTTCCTTACAAACAGGAATCGCTGCGAACGCCCTGAGGCGCGGGCCCGAAAGATACGTCCACTGCCTTCCCCTCTGCCTGCCCCACGGTGATCTTGGACACGCCCACTTTGGGGAGCGGTGGGTTTACCACCTGGTTACTCCAAAGGGACTTGACTTTCTGAATTGTTCCAACATCCAGCTCTGCATCAAACTCATTGGAATGGGTGGAGCCTGGCTTGATAACCCCCCTTGAAACAGAAATAGGAACATTTTCATTCACAGAAGCAACTTCCAAGGATTGTATAAGGCTGTTCCACTCTTTGCTACTCTGAATTAATGAGACTACTTTTTCAAAGTAATTCCCAAGTAAAAAATGGAGAAATGGAAAAGCCAGAAATCAAACTGTTACTTAAATATTGGTTACTCCCTCTTAGGTTAATTTCTCTGTAAAACTTTCTTATAGAAAATTATATAACTGCTTCTCATTATTTTTTTCTGAAATAATTATTTGTATAATAACACATTATTTATCTGGTTTAGCATAACAAGCACATGCTACTATGCAAATTATAAAACATGATATCTAGGTAATAATTAGATTTATTTTTTTTAAAGATTTTATTTATTTATTTATCTTTAGAGGGGAAGGGAAGGAGAGAAGGAGAGAAATATCAATGTATGGTTGCCTCTTGTGAGTCCCCTGCTGGGAACTGGCCTGCAACCCAGGCATGTGCCCTGACTGGGAATCGAACCTCGATCGTGTGGTTTGCAGGCCCCTGCTCAATCCTCTGACCAGCCCTATACCAGCCAGGGCAATTAGATTTATTTTTTAAAAAATACGATCTATGAGTGAGAAAGAATGAAATGCCTAGATTTATAACAGAGAAAAGAAAGTTGTTAGCAGAAATCTGAAGTCAACTTCAGCACATAAAGGGAAGAATTTAAAATCCACCCATAGATAAAGAAATAATGAGCCCTTGAATGCATGGATTGAAGGCTGTGTATACCACCACATGAGATGTGGCACTGAAATAGGACATTCACCTGAAGATGTCAAACTGGTGGGTATTTCCCTTATTTCCAAACAAAGAAACTTTGACCTGACCAGTGACCATTTTCCCCAACATCATCATGACAGACATGCCGTATCGCCAGCCTGCACAGAAGGGGGAAAACGGCTCAGTTCACTCACGCACGAAACACTTGACCGCATCTTAGGTTCCGGTCTCCGTCCCTCACAGTGAGGCTCCCGAGTGTGAGACAGTCTACGGGCCGGTCCACAACTCCAACCGGACCACGTGGGGAAGTGCGTACAGGGCAGCGTCTTCCTCCCGACCCGTACTGCCCAGCAAAGGGGCCACTCGCCGCGTGTGGCTGCTCACGCTTAAATCCAAATTAGGTGAATCAAACTAGAAATTTAGTTCAGCCGTTTCACTAGCCCCATTTTGAGTGCTCAATGGCCACATGGAGTTCATGACGACTGTAATGGACAGCACAGACATTTCTACCATTGCAGAAAGTTCTTCAGGAGAGTTCTGTTCTGGAAGGACTGTACAATGGCTTAAGGTGAAAAGAGAGAGAACAGGGGGCCTCCCCTCACTTGGGACTGTAGCTCAGGAATGTGGCCCTGTGACCCCCCCCCAAGGATAGGTTCTGTGTCTAATCTCTGTACCCCCAGGCCCTGAGCAGGGTCCGGCAGAATGGGGCTCAGTTGCCTCCCAGATTTATACCTGGAGAGCTGTCTCGGTGCCCACACATACATACACATGAAATCTGTGCACACATGACCACACAGTAACACGTACACCCATACATATATGTACGTGAACACACATATATCATGTATCCTTTGTATAAACACACACATCCTTTGCTTCATTCCCACTTGTCTTTCACGTCCTCAGAGAAGTCACCCTGCACCTCCCTCTGGCTGGGTCAGGCCCTCTGGCCCACAGAGCCACAGCGGCCACAGTCCAGGTCCAACACTCTGACTGCTGCTGGCTCAGTTTCCGTCTCCTCTGCTGTGCTGCACGGTCTATGCACAGCACGCCTTGCTCCCCGGACCCCCAGTGTCCAGCATCGCCTGTGGCCCACAAATAAATCTTGGCTGGGGAATGAGTATATAGCTGTTAAATGTTTAATTTGCTGATAGAATATAGGCAAGTCCTTCATGCATCACTGCACCAGTGGAAAGACTGATTAACCAAGGTCTTTAAAAACATTTTATAATGATGAAGATGCTCCACATCTTAATTGTGGGGTGGTCACATGATTATTCATTTGTCAAAACCCATGGAACTATCCACTAGAAAGGGTAAATTCTGCTGTACAAAAATTATACCTTGATAAACCTGGCTTGACTATATAAAACATATATTATATGTATATATTTATACAATACAGTCTCTTTTTTATAGTGAGACATCTCAGGGAACCATCATGGACAGGATGGCACCAGGTGACCTAAACATGCCTTGTTTTTACCCTAGGACCTTGTCTATCCAGCAGATTTTTGAGAGAAATCACCCCTTCTTGGTTCCTGCCCACCTTCCACCAGAGGGGTAGCCCCCTGGGCACCAGGCACATGTGGATTGGGGGTGCTGAGGGGGATGTGGAGATTGGAATTGAGCTTCTTAAGGGGCCCAGCCCAGTGAAGAGCTGGTACCAAATAAATGTTTGTTGAATGAATACAAGAACAGGTGCATGTGATACCATCTTAGGGGCAAAGGGGGTCAAATATGTGGTGATGGAAGAAGGCCTGACTGTGGGTGGTATGCATGCAATGCAACATACAGATCATGCATCATAAAATCACACAATTGTACACTTGAAACCTCCATAATCTTACTAACCAATGACACCCCAATAATTTTAATTTAAAAAAAAATGAAAATAGAAAGGGGATCATGAACTATGGAGCAGTAAAAATTCCGGGTAGCTGGCCGCAGAGACAGGCAAACTGCTGTTATCGTATTAGTTAGACTGTTTGCTTCTACTCATTTCATGCCATGGAGATACAGGGAAGAAATGCAGACTCTTTCTAAATCCCCTGCTGAGCCTTAAATGGGACAATTTGGGGTGGCGGTGTGTGTCCTTTTTCTAAGATGATAAAAACGTGTCCACAAATATTTCAGGTCAGAGACAAGCCCTTCATTTCCAACAGGAATGAAACTTTCTATACCTGGAAGGGAAAGTCTAAGTGCAACTTACGTGCAAAATCGCTGGAGTCACCTGTGTTCAGGAAGAATTTCTGCTGCTTCTCACTTGTCTTGCTGGCGAATTTGTCAGCATAGTGGCCCATCTGTGGGCACCCTTCGTCTGGACAGGGGAAGCACTTGTTCTGATGACAAGAGATAGATCGGGCTGGGAGGGGCGAATTTGTCTTTCTAAGATCCATACGATGGGGGAGCAATTTTCCTACAGTCTGAGCTTCCTCGTTGGTAACCAGAAGGGGAACAGGTAGCGTCTAAATTACCTTCCCGAGCCTGATGTGCATCACATTGGAATTGTTTGGGGAGCTTTAGAAAACCTGGTTGCCCATATTGAGAAAATACTGGGCCCCAGATTTGATACAATTATACCTTGTATCAAATGATGTGTTGGTGAATGATTAACAGCCAACTCTGGGGCCAAAAAAAGTCCCTGATTGTAGTGTTTGCCAATTTCCACGGTGTTAACACTCTGACTGTGGCTGTTTTCAGGCTCCCAACCTGCTGTCACTGAACGCGGAGTTGGGACGAGATCGCTCCCACTGGCTCTCGCACTCAGAACGGGCAGGCTCCAGTTCTGAGCATCTCCAGAGTGCCACTCCCTCCATCCCTCCCTCATTGCTGCCGGCTGCACAGGCACGAAGTCCAGCCTGGCATGGGAAGCCCAGCAGCCGCCTTTCCTCCTGTCTGGTGTCTGAGCTCATCTTTCATACGTCCTCCCATTCTTGCTCCGCCCTGGCCAGACACCTGCACTCCTTCTCTTCCTTCAAAACCCAATGATTTTACAAACCAGATTCAAACATTGCCTCTTACAGGAAGCCTTTCTAGATTGTTGTATTAACGGTCCTTTTCTCTGCTTTTCCAGGGTCTTCCTCATCCTCATGACTCATCTAGAATTCTAGCCGCTGCCTACCTAAAGTTTGGTTTCCCTCCCCTCCACAGGACCATGAAACTCTGAGGGGCCATCTAAAACAAGCAGCGGACGAGCGGATAAAGGTGAGCAGGTACTGCAAATTCCAAACACAGCTGGACAGCAGTGCCACAGTGGGGCTCGCTCAGAGCGGAACAAGAGCTTACAGACTCAAAGTTCTTGTAGGGAGCGCAGGGGTACGCAGCGAACCCGTTGGGATGGAGGATGCTGTCTGAGTGATACTTGTAGCTTCTCAGGTGATTGCAAGCCACAAAGTCCCTGGTTCCTGGGGAAACAAATAAAGAAGTTGACACAGGTGGTCAGGGAGCTGTGATGACTTCCTGCCTCTTCAAGTAGGATGGATGCAAGGTAGATGGATGCTAACCACCTCAGAGTCCATTTTCAGAGATTTAAGGTAAGCCCGAAATCCAGATGCATTCGTGCAGGTAACATACAGTTCGGGCAACGTGCTGAGAGCTTGACGTCTACTGTCCAAGTCATCCACCAAGAAGTACTCACCAAAGTATATCCCACGCCATCCCTAATAACAGAAGGATAGAGACTCCAGACTCAGATGTCAGATTACAGCTAGTAAATGGCAAAGCTGGGAAGTAAAGCTAGCCCATTCGGTTCGTGAATCCCTGCCTCTACCCTCCGCCAGCCTGTGCTCCAGGCACCAACCTGGAGGTCCTTGAAGACAACAACCAATGTCTTGACCTGGAGGTCCAACCAGATCTGACACTGACCTCGAAGACATGATAAAACCAGGGTGACAACACTTTCATGCAAATAAAAAGGAGGGTTGAGCCGTTTGGGTGGCTTTATGTGAGTATCACTCTCATTGCATCTCACTCCTTATCAGGTTCCTTGGCTTCCATAACTCCTGCCAAGTAACATTCAGAACTTGCAGGCCTGGCCTGACCTTGGTTGGCCATTACTGATGCAGAGATTCACCCCCCCCCTCCATGCGAACCCTCACACGGCTATAAAAGACAACCCTACAGTCTTGTCCTTAACATTTGCTTCAATAGCGTCCACACTTACCAAGTCATTTTGACTGAATCCAATAAAAATCTCTACCCAGCAGACTTGCTCAGATCACTGAGGGTTTTGACCTGTGTGGTGGCAAATGATGAGTCTGGCCAGAGACACTCACTTGTCCATTGTACTCGTGACATTATTCAACACAGAGTCAGAGCTGTGTCTGAAGGGTGCCCTTTACTCTGGTGCACTTGATCAAGGATAAAGACTAACCACCTTGAAGAGCATAGTCTTCACTCTAACCTCCTTCAAGTGTGATGGCTCTCATTCTGGCCCCAGCACCGAGGAATGGTGACTCTGGTGGTGCTGATGCTTTGCCATGGAAATGCCGGGAATGTTCTTATTTGGCTACTGAAATGAAGCCAGTGCACAAGCTTGAAGCATATCACTGACTCCCACGGGAGAAACTGGCAGACACCTCCTGTTAGAGCCGGGGTGTTTACTTTTATGGTTTTTCCATACTTTGCTATGTGTACCTACCCACTTATTGTTCCAGCCATAGCTTTGAGCAACGGCTTGGTGATTCTTTGCTACCACAACAAAGGATTGTGGTAACAAATTCTTGTACACTCCAGACACCACAACAACGTTGTGAGGAAGTACACAATCGGGAGAGCTCAGATATGACAAATGACATACAGCGATAGTTTTCAGAACTAGGTCTGGGAGGGGGGATTTCATATTTTTAAAGAGTAGGTTGTTTTTATTTTTTAAGGTTTGTTTCAGGAAGGCGCTGCTCCCCCTGGGAAGCGATGCCCCACTCCGCTCTGGCTTTATCTGACCAGATGCCGTCTAGGTCCACAATCTGAGACAAGGCGTTCCTTTTGTACCCCGGCATCTCTTCCCCTCCATTGGGGAAGAAGTCAAGGTGACCCATCAGCTGGTTCAATCCAAAACCTGAAATGTTTGGAACAGCCATGAGCGTTTGATAGTGCCAGGCAATCCTGGGCAAAACCCTACTGCGTGTGCTCAGGGCTGGAGCACCATCGGCCTCACCCAGGGAGGGGATCAGAGGGGCCGCATCCGTGTGAATCACGTCCACAAAGGTGGCATCGGAGGGATCGAGTCAAACCTCTTCAGAAGCACCCTGAAAACTTGCTTCTACAGGATCCAACCCTAGAAGACATGGGCAGTGCTGTAAACAGTAGGCCTGGCTGAGGGTGCCTGCAGGACCAAGGTGTATAGCTGCTCAGCTGTGCTCTAACTGAAGAGCTGCCACAACCTGGAGGTGTCGGTGCCAGGGCCCTGGGGTTGAGTATGGGACTGCAGAAGAGTTCCCATTGAGTTCCCACTGAAGAGTCTCAATGTGGCTTGTTATGGGAGGGCTCTGGTGGCGTGGTAGGGAAGGGCGGATGAACAAAGAAATTTAGACGGTTTTTGGAGCAAGGATTTTTTTCTACATCCGATGCTCCCCTTTACTTATGTATCGTTCTTCTTCCTTCAATATTCTTTTCACTTCCCAAATTTGAAGAAGAAAGGAACAAAGCAATATGGTACCATAGGTAAGAACAAGATTCCGGGACTGGGTTGCATGGCTCCAGCTACTTCTTAGGCAAGTTGCATGACCTTGGGTGAATCGTTTGATCTTTACTGTGCCTCTGTTTCTCCATCTATGAAATGGGGTTAATAATGGCATCTCTATTATATGGCTGCTATACAATTAAATGAGTTAATATATGTAGCCTTTAGCATAGTGCCTGGAATGTCACCATGGGCGGGTCAGTAAAATGTTAATTATTATTATTTCTTCCTGGCTACATTTCCTTCTTGGAGGGGCTCCTGGATTTGTCAACAGTTTTTGGAAGGTTTGGTCAGAGCAACCAAAAAGTCATGAACATCACTGCCCCCCCGAGTATAAAAGGGAGAGTTCTTGTGCAGGGAGAGACTTATTTGAGACAAATGACAACAAAGCTGGGTTGGAATCTCAGTTCCACCACTAGTCAGTAATGTGACCTTGACCTTGGACAAGCTACTCAATTCCTTGAGCCTGTTTCTTTGGTTCTGAGGATTAAATGAGAAAATGTAATGCACTTTGTGCAGTATTTGGGATAATTGGGCTCATAAATTATGCTTATTATAGCAATTATATTAGCATTGTATCATCAAGGTGTATTTTGTGGCTATTGTTACAATGTGAAGGACTTGCTTGGGCTACCAGGATGCTTCTGGCCATGAGCCTGGCTAGGTTTCTTCTACCAGCAGAGGCAACGGAAGCATACTTTCCATCTTCTATTCTGCCCTTGACTTCAAAGAGCAGGGGAAAGAGGAATGACAATGTGGATCCTTCTTAACTGTGCTTGCTCATGTTCATATGAACCTTACTTGGCATTTTCCCGGGTGCCCAGGCCTGCTGAGCAACCCACACTGCCAGAATACCTGCATCTCGAGAGAAGAGACAGGGACAGAGGTGGAAGAAGCAAAGGGAAACAGAGGAATAAAGCTGCTACCCCTCTTCCACACAGATGAGTTTCTTGGGCTGTTCTCTGCTGGACTGTTCTCTGCTGACTCCTACCGCCCCAAGGCCAAGGGGTCTGTCTCCTTTGGGCCAGTTCTGAGCTGGGCTGGAGTCTTGTACCATTTTGTGGGGTTGCTGGAGACAAAACCTAGGACCCCGCCCCTTGGTCCATACCTGTAATCCTGCTCAGGCCTGGAGTCCTGCTCCCTGCCTCTCCAGCCACGTGGGCTCCCAGGCTGTGGCCAATGAGGTGAACTTGGGAAGGTGAGTAGCTGTAGTTTGTCTGGAGGGGGAAGATGGTACTTTAAGGACATTTCTGTGCTGTGGTTTTTTTGACGTGCAAGCCTGATACCATCCCTCCACTGCTGAGGCTTCCCATGGCTCCCAATCCCCCTAGGATCAAGGCCAAACTCACTACCAGGTCCTCAGAACTTTTCTGACTCAACACATGTTTTTCTAGACTCTTCTCTAGCAAACGCTCTGTGGACCTTGCAGGCTCTTAAATATGTCAAATTCTTTGATCTCTGGGCCTGGTTTGGAATGCTCTTCCTGTGGTTGTTCATCTCACTGACCATTTGCTCAGCTCACACCAACACCGCTCACATCGGCCCCACCCCCACCCCATCTGGATCCGCCCCACCCACCCCCACGCTTCCAGAAAGCCCTGTACTCTCCCCATCAGAATCCTGACCATGCTCTATTGCCAAGTCTTCACTGTAAGTACCTCCATGTTCTGGGACCTCGTCCATCCCTTTCACCACTTAGCACAGCGTCTGACACTGCACCCCCCGAATATCAGGTGAACACACAGAAAACCTAGAGTTAGGAGATGTTTGCTCATATTGGCCTCGCTGCTGTTCGCCCAGATCTGCTCGTTCCTGGTCTGCAGCGCCTGTAGTGAAGACACCCCGGGTTTGGGTTCTGCAGGGCTGCAGCAGCAGTGAGAGCCGATTGGTTCTTTTATAGACCCTCGAAACTTAAGGAAGGAATGCCTGGGGACTTTACCTGGTAGAGAAATGCACCACCAGAAATTAGTGACTTAACTGAAAGAATGAAAGACTTAAAGAGTTAGTGAAAAGGGAAGACCAGGGCAGGAGGACTCAGCTGACTTGACGGTTCCAGAAGAGATTCCCCAAGATCAACGGGAGCGGCTGCAGCAGCCAGCAGAGCTGGCACACGCCCACTGTGTGCCCCACCCTTTGGCTCCGCTGGCTCTCCCTGGAATTGTGTTTCCCCCCAAACATAGTCTACCTGGTATAGTGGGGACCCCTGGGACTAGATGCTTTGGGAGCCAAAGACAAATCATATTCGCCTGCTCTATGAATTTTGGGGGGTAAGCTAGTTAAGCTTCCTAGGCTTTAGTGTTCTTCCCTCTCAATTGAAGGCGATAATAAAAGTCCCCACCTTCTAAGTGTTAGCGCTTATCGTTTACTTCCACAGGTGTGAAATTCAGAGTTTCAGAAATAAGACCCTAGGAGAAATATCAGTTCTTCCTAGCCCTTCTTTAAATATATAATCCAGAGGCACCCTACCCAACCGAGACCCGGGGGCCCCGCCTGCCCTCTCGGCAGCCCGACCATCCAGCCGTCCACTCACCGAGAGCACGTGGATCACCTGGGCCACCTGGGCACCCACCACGCGCACGTTGCCGGCGGCCTGCGTGTAGGTGGTTTGGGAGCCTTTCTTCCAGTCCACGCAGATGCAGTTCACCTCCTCCACCTCGAGCATGTTCTGGTGTTGGAAAGACATCGGCTGTTACCACAGGGGCACACAGAACCGCATGCAGCCGGGGCTCAGCGGTGCTCGCTGACAGTTACTCCTGGCTGTGCTATCGTCCTGTCCGCGCTGGGGCGCTGAGAGCCACCAGACTTTAGGGACTCCTGCTGTCAGGTAGGAGTCACCCCCAAGGTGAATGCAGATTCCCTCTCTGGCTTGTATGAGAACTAACAGCTGGCCACCATCTGGTTTTCTCTGGCCAAATTCGACAAGGTTGATGAGGTGGGGAAACAACTGCCTCCTCACAGGAGCCCCATTTTGAAAAGGAAAAGCCTTGAGTGCAATCTCCCAGGGCCAGTGTCTAAATGACTTTGTGGATTTGACCACCAGGGGGCCTTCGGCCCCTTAGCAACGCTGCTGCCAATTACCAGGCTTGCTCTCAGCCCAGCCTGCCAGGCAGCGACGAAGTTTGACGGTAGAGGGAAGCATTACTGTTTTTAGAGTCAGAAAAGCATCCAGTTTTGTGGAGAAAACATGCCTTGCAGGTATTTGAAGAATAAAACTGCACTGGTTTAAAAGAGATTGAAGAATTCTGCAGGGAAAACTTCTTCCTGAGTGTTAAAGGGACTGATATATCCTTAGAAGCCCCTCCAGGCGTTTCCGCGTGGCCAGCGTAAATTTGAAATGGCACTACAAGTGTGAAATCCGCTCTGAGTCTTTCCACCTACACACCAATACGTGTGACCACACGCACAAAGATTCCAAGAGGCAGTTCCTCAGGACTGTTATGTTTAAAGCAACCATGAGGTATCTCTTACAACCTGGAAAATGTGGGCACAAACAGTATCTTACAGTTTATACATTAAAGTGCTTGTTACTGGTGACACAGAGAGGTACCAGGAATTACATGCTGGTAAACCAAGGCCAAGTGCAGAACAACTTTAATTTTTTGGGTTTGTAACTTTTCCTGTCACCATTATAGGTCAGAGTTATTAATGTGTGTGCTGGGGCGAATTCTTGGGTGTCAAAAAAAAAAGACTAAACCAGTGTACATGTCAAAAGAAAGAATACTGGTATATTCTCTGTGTATTTGTGTATACCTGTGCAGATCCCTGCACATGGGGCTCATGGGCATGTACGTGTGTGCACATGTATGGGTTCCTCTGTTGTCTATTCTTCTGACCGACAGGTGCCATGTTACCTACAATTCTGTCACTTTCTATGCTGCCTTGTAAGTCACCTGGTCGCTCTTAGCTCTCCATGCTCACGTCAGTGGTCACCGCCATACATCTCTGACTCTCACGGATGAGGGAAATATTGGGAATGAAAGAACCCAATTCCCCCTTCTCAGGAATCCCAAGCACCCTCACTGCAAATGGGGACAGACAGTATTTAACCTTGACTTAACCAGCGTGAGGAGGCGTTGTTTCGCATAACAAACATCACCTTTTCGGGCTACAGGTGCAGTCTAGGAACGTGGAAAGGAATTTTTACTTTCTTAAAAGAGAAGCACTTAATTGCATTTTGAGCTCATCTACTGTGATTGCTTACAGGGAGCGGAGCCAGGGATGCTACAGGACGCAGTGGCAGCGGTGACAATCCCCAAGCAGGCCACGGGGACCAGTGCAGTCCCTACCTTGCACACGTCCCGCAGCCAGCTCTCATCACCCTTGTCTATGAAGCCGTGGATGATGAAGCACATCTTCCTGTCTGTTTGAAAATTTGATGCCTCAACCGTTGATGGATCAGAGAGAAGGAGATTCTGTGGCAAATGCAGAAGGATTATAGATTTTCACAGTCCAGCCACTCAGAGATGTTCCATCACCTCTCTCTTTCCTTTTTCTAGTCCTTCCAATGCAAAAAAAAAAAGCCACCTCTTCCATGAAGCTTGCCCTGACCTTTCTTCTCCTCCCTTTTTTCATGTCAGGGATCACTGCCTCCACTGAGTCTGAATTGTGGCTCAAGGTCTTATACCTTTCCTAGGGTTCTTCAGAAAGCCCCTCGCCCCAGACCAGAATCTCATAACCAGCTAAAGGTCCTGGCAAATATGAGACATTCATTCACCGAGGCCACCTTTTTTACTGAAGACCACTCTGTTCAGGCCTTGGGGTGCAGCTGGAGGAGTGGGGTGCACTGAGTATATAGGAGAAGATGGTACAGAGAAAAGAAACTCCTGGCCTTCAGGGTGGGCCCACCCCTCACCCAGTGCCAGGGATTCTAAAATGACAGAGGTCCCACCTGAGAGGTGTTTGGGTTCTCATTGGTATAGAGCAGGAAGTGGGTGCCGATCTTCTTGGGGCTCCAGGGCAGGACTTTCAGGGGCCTGATTACAGTCCCCGCCCCCAGCAGCCGAGCTGACCATAGCAAATTTCTTTTCCTGCAGAGAAAGGACGGCTTGCTCAAGGATTAACGCTTGAGCTGGGATGTGGGAAGTCACTGTTGCTCAGGCCCGGTCACTCCCTGTCCTGGGGACAGTCTGCACACTGTGAAGACACCCACCTCTGCCCCACCCATGTTTTCTTGCCCCCAGCACCCACCTTTGGGCCTGGAACCAGTCCCACTGAGTCCTGTACAGAAATACTACCTTCTAAGCTTCCGAGGTCTGCATCCCGTCCCAGCTCCTCTGGTATACACTTTTCGACCAATGTGAAAATGGGCATTGATAAGTTACTATGTTAACTCAGGCTGGTGTTTAATGCTTTACCTAGAAAAGTCTGGCCCAGAGTGCCCTGGGCATGAAGGCAAGATGCTGGGGAGAGGCTGGGAAGCAGGGCCCCCGCAAACTGTCCCTGCTCCCAGACAGAGTGTCCGCCCCACCCGCCTCTTTCCGGTGGGGAACGAGTTGTCCCCAGGTGCTGGCAGCCCAGTCACGTCCATGGCCTTCTGTGGTAGCACCCAGAGGTTGGCTTTCAGTTCTCCCAAGGGTTGAGCTTGCTCTTTCTCACCTTGGACAGCTCCCAGCAGGAGGAGGGCGATGGTCCAGATGCTCACCATCTACAACAGATTCAGATGTTTTCAGTCTCAGCAGGCGTTGCCAGAGCACAGAGCAGACTCGGGGGGAATCCAAGGCTCTCCGCCTGACCTCTCCTCCCCAGCTGGTGGGAGGTGGGCGCTGGTGACATACCTCGTGGGTTGCTGCAGGCTCGCTCTCCCCCTTTGCGTCCCGGGCCCAGGCTTCGATTTACACTCCAGCTTTATCATTTGGACGCTGCTGCAAGGACACAGCAGGTGAAGATAAAACACACGGTGTGCACCTAATGTTTTAATCTACACAAATACACAAAACGAGATTAATGATTCATCTTTCCAGGACCCTGGGAAGATGAAAGGATATTGATTAAAAGGGGGTAAAAAGCCCCAGACTCGTCCCTTCCTATCTGTGCCCCTAACTGTGAGCCAAGTAGGCCCCACTTTCCAGTTTTTTATTTCATCACCAAATTCCAGTAAGGTCACAGCAGCAAACTGTACTAGCAGAAGGTAGCGTTTCCCACTTAGAATTGATGGAGGTGCCCGCATGTACATGGAAGTAGGGAAAAATGTCTGATTGAGGAAAACTGCCACTATCAGCCTCTGGCTCTGGCTCTGGCTCTGGCTCTGGCAGTCTAGTAATATCCAAGGACACGAACTTTGGACCCGGATTCCACAGCCCCCTCAGTAGCCTCTGACCACAATCCCCCGTGACCACCTGTCCCAGGTATCCACTGCTCTGTAACGAACCAACTCAAAGCTTAATGGTTTACGTATTCTATTATCCCAGTATAGTTATGAATAGCTGGGTTCAGGAGCCTCTAAAAGCCCATGCCACCAGAGTGTCACATCTGGTGAGTTTCCCCAGGGCGTCTGAAGGTTGCACACCTGTCCCGTGAGACTCGGCCCCTGCGAAGCCGTCATGAAATACCCACAGATGTGCATCTGTGAGCAGCCGGGCCAGTTCACACAGCAGGCAGATAAGCCCTCAGTGGCTTACACTGTGGGTGCCCTACACCACCTCCAAGTTAAATCGGCCTCGCTGTCAAAATTCACACTCCTCCAGAGCAGCCAAAACACTGGAGGACAGTTGGGAGGGCTCCCCTGTTAAGAAAACAGAAAGGGCTTCCCCCAGAATAACAAAGACTCATCACCAACAGTTATTAAGACGTGGAGTGTGCAGTCAAGCATTTTGCATGTATTACCTAATTTATGTCTCACAGCAGCCCCATGACGGAGGCACCATTATTTTCTTCCCTTTGCATATGTGGACTCTGAGGCACAGAGAGATGAATATATTGTCTCCAAAGTCATGTAGATAATGAGTGATAAGGTGGCCTTTGAATCACGTCTGCCGAGTGAAATGGGGGTTGTTGAATACTCAGTTATTCTGAGCAAGTTGTCAATTAGATTTGCTGAGTGCAAACCACACAGAGGAAGAATATTATTTACACAGAATAAGTTGAAAAAGAAAATAAAGTTCTTGCTAAGCTTCCAGACTTGAGCCACCTGATTGCCTAAGTGATGGACTAGCTAAGCTGGGAGGTCCACTCGGGTGTAGGGAGGTGCTGGAGCACGTCCCGCAGACTGGGGATGTCGAAGACCTCAGAGTTTCCACTGGCACTGCGGTGCTGACCCTGGAGGAGCCTCGTGACAGTCTGTCAGTAAGTAACTAGGGAAATGTGTCTCTGGGAGGCAGCAGGTGGCCCTGACGCCTTGTGGGCCTCTTTCCTCCCTGCTTTCCATTTTGGCCTCTGCACATGGCCACACTGGCCTCCATGCAGCACACCTAGTCCTTTGCCACTCGGGGCCTCTGTTCTTCACTCTTCCCATGTCCTGAAACTCTCTCCCCTAGACCCGCATTGGGCTGGCTCCTTCTTATCACTCAACAATTCGCTTTAATGTCATTGCTTCACCGAGGCCACCTCTGACCACCCCCGAAATCTCTCCGCTGCCAGCCTCCCCACTCGACTCCAGGTCCCACAGTACCCCACGCCTTGTTTGTTTTTTTCAGCTCTCTTGCGACAAGTTATAATTACCTATCTTATGTGCCCGTCTATTTGTTGCAATGCTTCTCCCACCTAGAATGCAACTCCACAAGGACAGAGACTGCATCTGTTTTGGCCATCACGGTGTCTCAGCTGCTGGAACTGTGCCTGGCACTGACGTGGTTATGAGTTAGTGAAGGAATGGATGCACCATGAGTGGAGTTCATGGGCATTTGACCCCTATTCTCAGTGAATTTCAGGGTGGAGAAAGGTGGGAGGGCACAGTTTCAGTTTAGGAGAAATAACGATGCGTGGCCTGTCACAGTTTGCCCATGGGTAAGGCCCCTCTGCCTGTTTCCTTTTTAGCTCACTTCACTGCCAAGTTCACCTGTGGGCTCCATGCCCACCTAGAGGGAAATTCCCTACCTGGGGTGTCAGAGGCAGAAAGCACCTAAAGGCGACCAGGGCTGGTGTGTCCTCTACTGATGAACACTTGGTTTCAACATTTTACTATTAAAAACAATGGCTCAGGGAATATTCGTATACCTGGGTCCCTTCCCGCATGTGTGGTGTGTCTGTGGGACCAATCCCTAAAGCTGAGTTTCACAGACAAGAGCTCTGTACCTTTAACATATGTCTGTATCTGAGACTATTTTCCTCGTCCTCATTCCCTGACACAACAGGCAAGTAGAGACATTAGCTATCTCAGCAGGTGAGTTTTTGGAGAAATGTTATGGTTCTATTGGTAGTACGCAACAGAAATCAATTCTGGTCAGTTAGCTACATTTTTAAAAAGCAGAGATTTATTGAAAGAATATTGGGGCATCTCATGGAATCCATGAAATTGTTGAACCACTAGACCCGGGGAGGCCCAAGAAATGGGACCACCCCCGAGACCACAGTCGTCCTCAGATGCCATCTGCCTTGGACCTGATTCTGCTGCAGGAACCCCTGGCTGTGTGCATCTCAGCTCAGAGTTCTTCATTACCAGGTGATTGGCCTGGTTGGGTTGGGCGCTGACCCTTTATTAGTAGCAATGGGGAGTGGCTCCTACCCCTCTGCCTCCAAACATGGAGCCTACATTGTGGGCGGGGTGGGCACTGTAAGAGGCGTGTGGCTCCACGGTAAGAAAATAGCACTTCTAAGTCAGCTGGCTCTGCTAAATTCATACTAAGGTGCAGAGCTGGTGGCTCAGTGCTGGTGGGGAGGGGATTTCTTTAAAAGTATAATTTTTATCACACTTCAAAATAAGAGGTGATTTGCATGACTTATCAAGACGAATGATACTGAGAATACCATGCTAAGCGAAATAAGTCAGATGGAAAAAGTCAAGAACCGTATGATTTCACTTATATGTGGGATATAAAACTGCAAGCAATAAATGAACAAACAAGATAAACAAAAAGTCATAGGCACAGACAACAGTATGGCGGCTATCAGAGGGAAAGGGGGGTGGAGGGCAGGTAGAAGGGGGTAAAAGAGGTCAAATACATGGCTACAGAAGGGGACTTGACTTTGGGTGGTGAACACACAACGCACTAGGCAGATGAGGTGTTATAGAAATGTACACTTGCAATCTGCGTAATTTTATTAACCAATGTCACCCTAATAAATTTAATAAATTTGTTGCTGTTATTAAAGAGTGAATAATGACTGTGAAGACTGAATTTCCTGATCAGCATATCTGATCAGGACTGTTGTGTTGTCTTGCTTTTNGTTCATTCCTTTCAGGAAAGCACTCGGTATTTTATTTTAATAGCCCATAGAACTAGTTTATTTCTCAGTAATAACATGGAGAAAAGCACAAATGAACTGACAAAAGGAATTGAAGTTACTTCTAAGAACATAATGGTGAAACCAGTGATCCCTGCCATCAAACGAAATTATGAATAGGAGAGAAAAAATAAAATTCAACTTGAAAGAAATGGTTTGGGAAACATAATCTGAAGGAGAAGTATTTGGTAGAAAAGAACTGGGATATTTTCAGTTGGTGACAGATGGCTTAAAATACATTTTAAAGGATGGCAATGGCACAGCCTAATTTTTAAGAGGTTGTTGCCATTTAGCCTGACAGCTTCACACATGCAGACTAAGTCACTTGAAGTTGCCACAATTGTAGGTCAAATAATTCAGTTCTCTGGCAAAGTTTATGGCTGCAGAAAAAAGCGATAAAATTGTTTGTATATAAGGAAAGTTTCTCATGGAGAAAGTCAGAAGTGAGCGAATGGAGAAGATGCCCTCACTGCTGATGAGAACAGTGAGGAAAAGGCATTATCAGGCCAGAGACTGGAGCCTGACCAGACCCGTCCCTGTGAAAACCCTTCCAACACCTGAGCTGTTTCTTCCTCAGCCCCAGGCTTCCCCGGGAGGGAGAAACAGGTTAGAGATGGTGCTATAGGGATAGTGGTCACAGTTCTTTACACTCCCCCCAGACATCTGTGCCCTTTGCAGTGTGATCTTGCAGCTCTTTTCATCAAGACTTGAAGTCTATTTCCCCATCCTTTCGGGTAGATGTGTGACTCGCTTTGGTCATTAACTGCATTGGGAGTAACCACTTGGTCCAGCTCAAAGCCAGTTGACCCCCAAGTATTTGAGACACCCGGCCAAGATTAACAGCACTGCTGAGTCAACGTGCCCTGACCACAGACGCATGAGTGAACCCAGCCAAGACCAGAAGCACCCAACTGACCCAGAGATTACTAACACAATGCCACTGAGTTTGGTGATGGTTCGTCCTGCAGTGGTAGCTAACTAATACAGAAGAGGTCAGCCAGCCCCGGGATTCAGAACGAGCAGCTGGCATTGCGTTCACTGCCGCCATTCTTGGGCACACCCCATCGGCTAAGCATGTTTTCTTTCTGCATTTTGTCAATATGCACTGTACTTTACTACACTCGCTCCTGTTAAACGCCCTGGGGGACATAACTGGACTAAGCCCCTAGCAAGACTGGGGTCTAAACTGTATCTCCTTTACAGCCTCCTAGACCAAGGAATCCATTTCACTCCAGATGGAAAGATTTCTAGATGAGGCTTTCAAACAATAACAATTAAAATATGCTGCATGAACTTGTATCTTGCTCAGCTTCAGAAACTTAAGGTAGGATTCGTTTTTATACAAATCTGTGGATCTCTTTTGAAACTATGATTTCATTTGCAGCAGACACCTCTCCTGTCTTCCAAATGTACAACTCCTGGAAGGTCCCAAAGATAAAGATGAGGTCTCTAGCTATCACCCGCCCTATCTGCACATCCAGCTGGAGCCGAATCACTGCTTTCCTCCAGCCAATCAGCTCTGTCTGTGCTTCCTCCTTCAATTTCAAGTTCAGAATGTTCAGATAGCTTGCCACTTTCAAAAAAATTTCATCTATTTTTAGAGAGAGGAGTAGGGAACAAGAAAAAGAGGAAGAGAAACATCAATGTGTGGTTGTCTCTCACGTGTCCCCCAGCAGTGATGTGGCCCACAACCCAGGCATGCGCCCTGATGTGCCCTGTACCCTGGGAATCAAACAGTAACCCTTTGGTTTGCAGGCTCATGCTCAATCCACTGGGCTATACCAGCCAGGGCAGACAGAGAAACATCTTATAAATTCTGGGGGAAGAATAGGGTTGATTCCAGCTGGGTTCTCAGAGCCCCTTAATTCCAAAGGAGTGTTTGTTCTGAGAAAGCTGTTTTCTGAATCTTTCCCACGGCCTAGGCACTCATCTGCATCCCATTGAACCAGGCACATACAACATGCAAACTCCTTAAGGAATTTACACATGGGACATACAGGCAAGTAAGCAAGAAACTATGATATTGAGAGAGAAGCACTGAGATGGAAGAAGTCCTGGGTACAGTGGGAATGTAGTGAGGTGGCCTCTATTCCAGTCTTAAGGGGTGTGGGTAATGGAGGTGAAGAACATCTCCCTGGAAGAAGCGATGTCCACACAGACAGGAAGTTAATCAGTAGGAGTTAAATAGACAGGAAGACAGGGGAAGAAACATCCTTGGGAAAGGAAGAGTTTGCACAAAGGTCCAGTGGCATCTGAGGTCAAGGCCCTTTTAGGAGATAGTGCCAGAATGGAGAGTTGCAGAAGGAATGTGGGGAGAGGTGTGGGTGGGGTCCTAGGTGGAAATTGGCCCAAGAGGGCCCTCACAAGGCTCCCTAAGCCATGTGGGTTCCATCATGGCAACCTTCGCGAGGATCTTTGATTTGTGTACTAGAAAAATCTATGAGGCTGCAGAGAGGAGGAGGGTGTGAGGGAGCCCCAGTGGGGGCAGGTAGGAAGCATCAGAAATGCCCTGGCCTCACCTCCTTATGTCTCATCTCCCCTGAGTAGGAGCAGGCAGGGGAACAAGCAGCAAAGGTGGGTACTCCCCACGTGTGCCCACCAAGAAAGGGTCATTTGGGGCCTGGACACTGGCCTTAAGTCGTCAGACTGCCAGCAGCGGTAGTAGTAATGGCCATGCTGCCAGCCAGCATCAAATAAACGGTATCCCTAAGCTCAATGCTGCATGATATGTAGCAAAATTCAAGTCATCTGTGGTTCTTCAGACTAAGCCCAAGTTTTGGATTTTAGTCACTGCATCCAAAGGTTTCATTGGAAAAATGGACTAATGATGACAAAGACAGGAACGTTTTTGCTTCACCAGTAGATTTTATTAACAATCAGATCCAGAGGTCACCTGTGAGCAGGCTCCTAACACGGAGTGAGGGTGAGCAGCACGTTGTCCCTCACAGTTGACTGGCTGCAGAAGTTGTACCTGCGGAGAGAAGGCAAGAGCGGCGAGTCAGCTCCTGAGGCCACAGGAGGCCAGGCTCCACGTCCCTCCAGCTGAGCAGGGAGCGCCCCCTGTGCCCTAGACCTTGCTTCCTCGGGCCAGACTGGGCTGTGCTTGCCGATGCTGTTTCATGGCCGTGGAGATGGCAGAGAGAGGTGGCCCTGGACACCTCAAAGGACAGGCAAGACTCCTTTGTCACATTTGAAAAGCACCTACTGAACACTTGGCAATTTTTTTAAATTTTCGCTGTTTAAATAAGCGTATGATGGTATTGCATTGTGGTTTGAATTTGAATTTCCTTAATAACTAGTGTTATATCTTTTTCTCTCCTTTCACTTTGAATATATTTGTGTTTTTATATTTAAAGTACACTTCACATAAGCAGCATAGAATTACTTATTGATTTTTTTAAAAGAATCCAATTGTAATCCCTGTTTTTCAATCATTGTAGTTAGACCATTTACATTTAATACAGTGATTAATATGGTTAGGTTCGAGTCTATTATCTTTCTATTTGTCACCTATATCCTTTGTCTTGTTTTCCTCTTTTTATGCCTTATTTTTTAAAGAATCGTTTTATCTCCTTTGTGGGCTTATGAGCTAGAGTTTTCATTTTATTCCTTTAGTAGATGCTTTAGAATTTATACCACATATTTTTAATTTATCACATTTTACCTTCAAGGGATATGTTAACTCACATTTGGTATAAAGTCATTACAATAGGATATTTCCATTTCTCTCTCCTACCCTTTATGGTTCTGTTATCATAAAATTTACACATACATGTATTATAACTCTCCCAAATACTGCCATCACCTTAGTCAGTTATTTTTAAAGACTTAAGTAATAATATTTAATGACCTCCTGTGTTTTTCGATGTAGTTTTTTTTAGTCTATTAGGTTTTTTTTGCAGATTATTTTCACCTAGTATAATTTCCCTCTCCCTGAAGATCTTCCTTTAACATTTCTCATTATGTAGACACATGCTGGTGATAAATTCTTTCAGCTTTGGAATATATGAAAAGTCTTTATTTCATTTTCATCTTTGAAATATATATTTTTGGGTATAGAACTCTAAGTTGACAGTTTTTTTTCCTTTCAGTACTTTAAGAATGCTATTTCACTGTCTTCTCACTTGCATTGTTTCTGATGAGAAATTTGCTGTCATTATTGTCCTTATTTCTCTGTATGTAATGTATATTTTTTCTCTGGCTGGTTTCAAGATTTTCTCTTTATAACTAGTTTTGAGCAATTTGATTTTGATGTGTGTTGGTTTTCTTCTCTTTTCTCGTTATACCACTTAGATTAGTTGGTTTATAGTTTTCACCAAGTTTGAACATTTTGGAGTCATTATTTCTTCAAACATATTTTCTGTTTCCTCTTTTAGGGTCCTCAGTAAGAACTCTAATACACTTTGTGAAGTTATTTCGATGTTCATTGATGCTCTTCCCATTTTAAGAATCTTGTTCTCTGCATGTCTATTTTGGATAGTTTCTGTTATGCCTTCAAGTTTACTAATCTTTCTTCTGTAATGTCTAATCTGCTGTTTATTGTATCCAGTGCAGGGGGGAGTAGGTTTACAGTTGTTTGTATAGAAAAATAATTCAATAATTAATAAATAACAGTACAAGGATAAACTGTGTTTTACAAACTCACAACTGTAAACAACTAGTTTTACCCCACCCTGTTTTTTTTAATTTCAAATATTATAGTTGTAGAAATTCAACTTGGGTCTTCTTTCACATATGCCATGCCTCTAACAACCTTCTGAACAAATGGAATACAAGTTTAATAACTGTTTTAACGTTAGTGTCTGCTATTATAATATTTGTATCAGTTCTGGTTTGGTTTCCTCTGATTGATTATTATCTTCCTCAAAGGTTGTAGTGTCCTGACTTTTTTGTATACCTGAGAAACTTCTTTAATGTCATAAGGTGTGGGCTGTAGCCTGTTTGCTGCTGGGTACTTTTGTATTCCTATAAATTTTCTTAAGCTCCATTTTGGGTTTCAATTCAGTTATTTGGAAACAATTTGAAAACCTCCAGGTCTTGTTCAGTCTAGGCTAATTGTTTCCTGCAGCTGGGGGAAGATCTTCCTAAATAATCTATGGAATGTTTCTTGACTTGTGACCTTTTCCAGCTTGGTTAGTGGAAACAGGTTCTCATCCCATCTCTAAAGATTACTGGGCACTGTCCCCTCTAATCCTTTCAGATGGGTATTTCACTGGCTTTGGTTAGTTTCCTCACCCATCAGTGCTCTGCTAAATATTCAAGGGAACTTTCAGGTTTCTGAGATTCTCTCTGTAGCTCTCTTTCTCTCTGGTACTCAGTCCTCTGAAATCTAGTTGCCTTGGGTTTTCTGGATTCTTAGCTCTGTCTCCTTAACTCAGGGAGCCCACTGGCCTCTGTCTGAAATCTCCCTTTTCATGGGACATCCTGAAAACACTCTCCTGGCAGTAAGCTGGAACAAGTACAAGACTCGACCTTCTCTGTTTCTTATTTTTCAGGGATGGCTTTCCTGTGTTGCCTAATGTTCAGTGCTTAGAAACTGTTATTTTATATACTTTTGGTCTGAATTTCAGTTGTTTTGATTGGGAATGTAAGTTCAATCACTGTTAACTCCCTGTTTGCCAGAAGCAAGAGCCCCTCCTTGGGCCTTTCTGAGGACAGAACAACTGAATGATGACGAAAGAGGCATAACACTATGCATCAGAATTTGGCTTTATATTCAGAACACCGGGCCCATATCGGTTCTGTTATAGTTATCACCAGCAGCAGCAGACTTTTTATGGTGGCTCACCATGGTAAATGTCTTTGGCTCATACATACGTCACTCTTGGTTGGAACCAGAGGTTGACCTTTGTCTTCATTAAGAAAGCCAACGATCTAGAACAGTCTATTTGAACTTCTTGATAAGGTGTTTGCCTCATAATTTTAGTGGCAATTTGGTGAACTCAGGACATTGGGAGAAGGCGAACATATGAAGTATGCACACAGCAAAAGACACAGCTGCTAAGTGAAATCATTCTTTGCGCCTGAGGTCGTGAAACCAGAGTGCCATTCTATCACCACTTGTATTAGATAATGTAGCACTCATCTACAGATCTATCACAGAGGTGTTCCTAAAGTTCTGCACGTTCTCCCAAAGAGACAGAAAGTATGAGGAAGTACCTGTGGGTGGGATGTAGGAGAACGTTGGAGGAGATTTTACCTAAAGTCAACTTTCAGTGGGACTGGAACTATAAATGGTGATTCAACATGTCAAATCTCTTTGGAGTTTTATTACTTACGTTTTTCCATCGTTTCTCTCCACTGTGATCTGGGATGCTCCCACTTCGGGTCGAGTTAGGCTGATGATGAGACTCTTATGCCAAAGAAATTCAACCTTCTGCAAATCTCCAACATCCACATCTGAGTCAATGTCACTGGAGTGAACACTTTCTGGTTGGAGAACGCCACTTGGGAATTAAAAAGTTAATAAAAACATGCATGAACATATGTACATATACATATAAACACATATGTTTCTAAAACCAGCTTACAATGCATCTCTAGGTTGATGATTAATAGTACATTTGTCATTGTAATGTATTAAATAAATGTAGACATGTATGCTAACTCAGTGGTAGTTTGCCGGCCATTCATAACTCATATTGCTTTAAACTCATCCTTGCTTTCACAAAACTTCAAACATGTTTTAGTCCCATCTTACCTATATTTAATAAATGATGATGTCATATACATCATCTTTTCCCAGTTGTTTTGAACAGAATAATTATTTATCGATTACAAATCAGATGCCACCCATCAAAGTAAACGTTGGGGATTTCTCAGGAAGTAGCAGAGAGAAAATTAGAAGCAAAATCCTGAAATGTAATTAGGTGCGAGGGTCAAATAATCTGTTCTTTTTGATGATTGGTGGTGGTACCATACGCTCACATAGCAAGGAATAAACTCTTACGTCCACAACATACATCGAATGTGTGGGTTATTCCAACACGGAAGAGGCTTAGAGTTATATTTTACTCACTGGAAAACTTCATACTGCTCAGAGTTTCCTTGATCTCCAAACAAAGAGACTAGCACGTGTCCTCTAACCTTCTTTCCGGACAGAGTAACAGTCACCCTGTACCTCCAACCTGCGTGAGGGGTTGGGGAAGGTTTGCAGAACGTCAGTTTGCAGAGAAGATACTGAAGGCAAGCTACCTGGAAGTCCACTACTGCTGAATTCTGAATAATTTATCACCTGAGTTGGTAGTTCTAATAGTCATAGACATTCCTTTTATCTCAATATTCAGAGGACAGGCATTGGGGGAAGACAAGTAAAAAAGTCATCTATTTGGCTCTCAATTTTTCAACCCAACAGTTTATTCTTAAATGTTAAAAGAACTTTATGTTAAAATGTAAGTAGAAAAAGTAGACTATGACGTTGTGATCCATTCACTTCACTTTCACAGATCATCACATTTTAGAGTAAGCTTGTCTTTGTCTAAATAGTCTGCCTTTATTTTAAAATGTGACCATTGAACTTTCTATTGCCTTTGGGAATGTACCAATTTGTGGTAACCAATCTATGGCACTAGTCAATAGTAAATGACCAGTTTTGGTTTTGTTTTTGTTTTTTTTGCCCTATTGAGCTAGTGTGGCTTATTGAGGGCGAGGATACAATTTCACTTTAGTTTTTGCAATGCAACTGACTCATTGACTCCCAAACAGTTTCTTTCCTCTATTAGCTGGAAAAGAGACCTGGAGTCAGTCCTGTGATCCACCATCCACACACCCTCTCATCCGCAGCACCCACAGTCTGCAATCTGAAATAGCCCTTGGATCTGTCAACTCCTTTCCATTCCCACATCCTCCACCATCTCTCTCCTGGGTGACTTTTCTGTTTGCATGAAACTCCAGAATTTTGCTCACTGGAACTTTTGACCCAATATGAAGAAGCTGGAGTAGAAGAAGCCTCCTGAATTCAGCATGAGAATCAAATAGGAAGAGGCTTATTTTTGTTTTATTTATAATTCAGTCCCTACACCCTGCATAACATCCAAATTAGCTGAGCACAGCATCTGGGTATTTTTCCACATTGGGGTGGGGTGTTTAAAAAGGTTTTGTACAGAAGAGGAATTTCACACATTTTTCCTGGGCATGATAAAATTCATAGCATGCAGAATTAAAAGCCAATCAAATAGAGACTTACGGGAAAAATCGCCGACGGTTGCCCCAGTGTTCAGGTAGAACGTCTGTCCCACTTCCCTTGTTTTCCCAGGAAATCTGTCAGCATAGTGACCCATCTGTGGGCAGCCTCCACTGGGACAGGGGTAGCACGTGTTCTAGGGCAGACAAACAGGTGACGAGTGATGACGCTGCTTCTTATAAAAGCGCATCATCTCTTTTTTCACGTGTTGTTACAACTCGGATATTCTGACGCCAATGCTGTCCTGATGGTAAAAGAGGGCGTAACAGTGTCTCCGCAAAGGTTAAAAATGCATCTCATTATTTTACACCGATGAATCAATGGTGAATTATCAGGGAACAATTATTCACTGTTAAATAACACAATACTAACAAAAATGTTATAAAAATCACACAAAGAGTATTCATATAAATATATATATACACACACACACACATATTTGAAACTTTCCTCTTTTACCCCAGTTTCCCCTACACATCTATCTGCCTGCAGGTGGTTAGAATTTATTTCAGAAAGTGCAAGACACAGAGCAGCAAGTGATGATCAGCTGTCGATCGTGGAACAGGACCCAGGAGGAGGATGACAGGCTCAAAAGTCAGGTTTTTCTCAATTTCTTTAGCTCCCACTGAGTGTATCAAAGTCTAAAAATTTCAGATCTCAGAATTCTCTCAGTGTTGAGAGAAAATGTCCCAGCTGGTTGCTAAGGTTTAGCCCTGAGGTTGGGTCTAGAAAAGATGGATATCATGCAGGACCCGTGGGCCAAGGAAGTGTGGGGAGAAGAGAGGGAAAAGGAGGAACAGAGTGGGAAGGACAAACCTAGCCACGCCCACTAGGGAAGGGCGAGGCTGTGCCACCTGGATGGATGAACCAGATGGGGGCTGGGCTGAGAAGCAGGTCTGCATGGAACAGAAGCTAAAGAGAGACAGAGCCAGCCTGGAAGAATGCTCACAGCTCTCTGAGGGCATCGCCTGAGCAGGAACTCATCAGCAGACATTTGCCATGGCCCATCAGTAAGGTAGCCCCCATGTTCTCCCTCTGCCGGATACATGCCAACCACCACTGTGATCTCCTGGTCCAATGCCAGCCTGGAAAGGAGGCTGAGAAATCTGCCAGATGGAGAATTTTTCTTATAAAAGTGCCTGAGCAACTCCTAAAAGGACTGTTTGTATTATTGAGTCAGATTACATTTGAACTGAATGAAACCTGAAGCTTCTCTGTTTGTTTGTTTTCCCCATTACCTAGAGAATAGGAAGGGCTATGGGGAAAAGAGAAAAATAAAGTTAGACCAAAGAAAGGGGATATTCTGGTTATATATGCAAGCTGTATACTGGGAATAAAATATACAAAGCACCTTCCCCAAATACACACATAGTAGCTCACAGCTATTGAATGCTAATTACCATATTTTAGGTTCTGGGCTAAGCAATTAACATGTCCTCTCATTAAATCCTCCTGCCAAATCTATGAAGTCTACCATTATTATTTGCATTTGGAAATGAAGAAATTGCTTTAGGGAAGTTAAGTATTTTGCCCCAAATCATTCAGCATTTTAACGGTAAAACCCAGATTCATATTCTGTTTTTATCACTAAGGTGTATGTCCTCAGTAATTATGACTTCACCTGGCATGCTACTTGAAATTTTACTCATTAAATGACACAGAGTACACATTTTCATTAAAAAAAAAACACGCTTTAAGGAAAAGCAATTAAAAGTAAACAGGAAACAGATATGTCATATTCAAGATCACATTTAAAAATCTTTACTTAGCTCTGAGTGGTGTGGCTGGTGTAGCTCAGTGGATTGAGCGAACCAAAGCATCACTGGTTTGATCCCCAGTCAGGGCACAGGCCTGGGTTTCAGGCCATATCCCCAGTATGGGATGTGGTAGAGGCAACCACACGCTGATGTTTCACCCCCTTTCTTTCTCCCTCCCTTCCCCATCTCTCTAATTTATTTAAAATAAATAAATAAAATCTTTTATTATTATTATTATTTTTAAAGATTTTATTTATTTATCTTTACAGGGGAAGGGAAGGAGAGAGGGAGAGAAACATCAATGTATGGTTGCCTTTCATGCGTCTCCAGCTGGGAGTTGGCCTGCAGGGAACTGGCCTGCAACCCAGGCATATGCCCTGACTGGGAATCGAACAGTGATCCTCTGTTCCACAGGCCCCCGCTCAATCCACTGAGCTACACCAGCCAGGGCATAAATAAATAAAATCTTTTTTTTAAACATTTATTTTTTTAAATATTTTATTTATTTATCTTTAGAGAAGGAGGGAAGAAGAGAGGAAGAGAAACATCAATGTATGGTTGCTTCTTGTGCGTCCCCTGCTGGGAACTGGCCCCTGCCGGGAACTGGCCTGCAACCCAGGCATGTGCCCTGACTGGGAATCTAATCGCGATGGTCTGGTTCGCAGGCTCCCGCTCAATCCACTGAGCTACGCCAGCCAGGGCAATAAAATCTTTAAAAAATAAAATAAAAATCTTTACTTAGCTCTCTAGAAAATACCAAGCAAGATGAAAAACTCAGGAAAAAAATCTTGGCAAGTATGAGATCACAGAGAAATAACCACGTGCCCCTTAGTATATAGTTTTTTAAGGTCAGCATTTAAGACAAGGGTTCCACATACATTAGTGTCCTATCTGAGCACAGCTCAGATTTCCATAGATTATTTTTTCACTTAGAATTGTTTCCCAAACAAGATGGGACTTTTACCTGATACACACAGAAGCAAGAGAACAAGACAGATATGAGACATTTCAGGAGACAAGCCCATTTCTTGGAAATTGTCCATTATCTTATCACTATTAAAATAAATCTGTATGACCAAAAGTGTTCAGACGTGGGAGNGCCCCCCCCCCCCCCCCCGAGCCATGAGAGATCATGGTCACCAAATTCCGCAGGGGCCAGGTGGAGTCTCCTTACCTCGCTGAAGGCATTGTACGAGGCACAGGGGAATCCAGCAAAGCCTTCGGGGTGGAGGATGCTATGGTTGTAATACTCGTAGCTTCTCAGGTGGTTGCAGGCGACAAAGTGACAAATGCCTTTGAAAACAGGCACGATTCCCCGTCAGCCAGAGATTTTGAGTTTTCCACGTTCATGTCATGATCAGGTTAAAGTTCAGTTGGTGAACAGATTTCTCTAATTAGCGTGAACTCATGAGGGTCAAAGGACAAAGTCATTTATGAGCTGTATGTATCACTCCTGATGAAATTACAAGTTAAGTACTGTTTCAGATGGCAAGAGTGATACCACAGCTAAAGGAAAAGAGCATTTCTTTTGAAATATAAAAAGAGCTCTTTTTTGAAATGGAACTTCAAAAAAAGGTCCGAATAACCCCAGAAGGAAAAGATTGGTTCATCCAGATGCAACTATCCCCTCAGTAATGCATTCCCTGAATTCGATCATTGCACTGCAGATACACTTTCTTTCTTACAGTCTCTTCATGCCTGCCTCCCCCAGTGAAAAGCCCAGAGCTTGGGGACACAATTAAAAAGCGCTTTGTTATAGAAAATGTGAGACCTGAACAATACCAAAATATTCAAAGTTTTGCAAAACAACACACAAACTTTCCCCCAAGAAAAATCTCTGCACATGATGGTTTCACCTTCCCAGATCCCGTCTACGCTCACGAGCTGAGAGAAAGTGTTCCTCTTGCACCCGGGCATGTGTATTCCTCCATTTGGAAAGAAATCCAGGTGTCCTGAAATCTGGCTCGTTCCAAACCCTGAAGAATTTTAAAATATGGGAATGATGCCATTAATGCATAGACTAAGAAGCCTCTAAAATACTTGAATGAATAGACTCACAGCACATTCCAGGAGAATGAATTGAGAAACTCACCCATGTTGGGGATCAGGGGGGCAATGTCTGTGTGAATTACATCCACAAACTGGGCATCGCTGGCATCCAGTCGGACTAATTCGGGTGTCCCCTCAAAGCAAGGTTCAGCTGGGTCCAACCCTAGAGTGACAAGTTGCATTGTGTCACTGTCTATCAGTGTGCCTGCACATTCACCTGTCTTCATGACAGTCATCGCGAGTTAGACAGGAAAGAGTTGAGCTGGTTCTTCCCAATCTTACCACCTTCTGAAGGGAAATCTGCACCCAATTCCCGATTTGCATTAAAGGGACTTATCCTCCATTCGTGGAATTCTGCTTGACTTATGGATACTTACATCACTGGGACAATCCCAAACACGGGCAGCAGTTGCAGGGAGAGAACCAGATTCTGGGATACACGGCCCATTTAAAAGCTGTTCAGGCTAAAAGAGTGCTCGCTATACTCTAACTTCCCTCGAGAGCAAGGACCTTGGCTTGCGCGGCTTCGAATAGCGCCTGGCTGTCCTGGCGCTCATACACATTTACGGACTGTGGGAAAGAATGCTCTCTCCAGCAAATTAATGCTAGACATTCCAGATGCCTCCACCAATCCAAATGTAACCAACTTATTCAAGTTGGGAAGTGTTAAAAGTATTAAAGTATTAATCTTTTTTAAAAAGGATTAATACTTTTTAATACAAAGTATTAAAAAGAAAATTAGAGCTGGAGGATAGAAGAGGAAAGCGGTTGTTTTCTGAGCTACTTCTCGGATGGAGGGTAGCAACGTCTTTCTTATAAATGCACAGGGATATTTTAGGAACCAAGCAGCCAGGGTTGGCCAAACGTAAGTAGTCTGAGATTTGTAAAATAATACATTTTATCTACTCCATCATGCA